>NW_027186320.1:10403593-10429594 GCF_028583685.1 Petaurus breviceps papuanus
AAGGAAGGAAGGAAGGAAGGAAGGAAGGAAGGAAGGAAGGAAGGAAGCAATAGAGGGAGTGATGGAGGAAAAGAAAAAAAAAGAAGAAATTACAGACTAACAGGCCTCTGATTTGAGGTCTTCCGCATATGGATATGCACATATCCTTCTTGCTGGTGGCTTGGGAGAATCTGAGATTTCTCCTAAATCATTACATCACCAGCATTTCTTGAAATTTGAAACTGCCATAGACTTGGCACAGGAGTGCCCCAAAATTTTACCACTCTTACATATCTGATTTCTATACTTCATGAGGTCTATGATCTTTAGGACCCTGGGCAAATCACATTTCTGCCTAATAACCAATTCCTGAGTAGAAACAAATTTAGGTTGACAGGTTGAGTTTACAATTGCTGAAGACTCTTTGTCCTTCTGGTGATGTTTGGGATATTATGCCAATATTTTTATTGCTTCTCATTTCTCTAGTTGATTTTAAAGGTTATATTCATGGAGTGGAGAGAATCTGGATTCACAAGCCTTTTAACATTAAGTATTAGTGTAATATACATGGCTTATTTTGGCAAATCAAGATGTAAAACTCTAATTAGATACCAAAGAATTTTGCCAATTGTATTTCAAGGGTCATTCCTTTTTTTAAAGCAATTGGGGATAAGTAACTTGCTTAAGGTTACAGGGCCAGTTATTTTTATTTTTGTGTAGGTGCCGAGTATCAGAGGCCGGAACAGATCCCAGGTCTCCCGATGCTGGGGCTGGCACTCTTACTCACCACCCGGCCACCCCTGAGCAATTGGGGTTAAGTAACATGCTCAAGGTTACATGGCCAGTTTTTTTTTTTTTATTTTGTGTGGGTGTTATGTATCTGAGCCTGGAACCAAACCCAGGTCTCCCGACTCTGGGGCCAGCACTCTTACTCACTGCACCACCTGGCTGCTCCAAAAGGGTCATTTTTTTTCCTTTTTTTTAAATTATTTGTTTGTTTCCTTTTAGTTTACAGGATTCAATTCCACAATTCCTTGAGTTTCACATTTTGTTCCCCTCCCTCCCCTTCCCCCCCATGGTGGCGTATAGTCAAGTATAGGATCTGTAAATACTTTCACATTATACATTAGTCAGGTTATAAGGATGGATTGTACCAGCTGGAATAAAAAATGGTAAAGAGGACATAAAACCAAATAAGAGAAGGAAAAAGATTAGGTATTTTGCTTCCACCTGGATATAAACTTAGTTCTTTCTAGGTCGTTCTCTGGATGCACATATTTTTCTCCATCATGAGTCTTTTGGGATTGACTTATATCACTGCATTGCTGAGAAGAGTCCAGTCTATCGAAGTTGGTCATCACACAGATGTTGTGTCTGTAATTGTGTACAAATTTCTTCTGGTTCTACTCTTCTCACTCAGCATCAGTTCTTTTAAGCCTCTCCAGGTAAATATGAAGACCGTCTGCTCCTCGTTTCTTATAGCACAATAGTATTCCATAACATGCATATACCACAACTTGTTCAGCCATTCTCCAATTGATGGGCACCCCCTTAACTTCCAATTCTTTGCTACCACAAAAAGAACTGCTATAAATATTTTGTGTACATATGGGTCTTTCTCTCATTTCTATGATCTCTTTGGGATATAATCCCAGGAGTGGTATTGCTGTATCAGAGGGTATGAAAGTATTTATAGCCCTTTGGGCATAATTCCAGATTGATGTCCAGAAAGGCTGGATCAATTCACAACTGCACCAGCAATGCATTAGTGTTCCAATTTGCCCACATCCTCCCCAGCATTTGTCATTTTCCTGTTTTGTCATCTTAGCCAATCTGACTGGTGAGATGTGGTACCTCAGAGTTGTTTTGATTTGCATTTCTCTAATCAATAGCGTATTAGAGCATTTCTTCATGTGCTTATAGATAGCCTTAATTTCTTTCTCTGAAAACTGCCCGTTCATATCCTTTGACCATTTATCAATTGGGGAATGAATTGTATTCTTATAAATCTGACTCAATTCTTTGTATATTTTAGAAATGATTTCTTTGTCAGAGACATAGGTTGTAAAGATTCTTTCCCAATTTCCCATCTCCCTCTTAATCTTGGTTACATTGGCTTTGTTTGTACATAAACTTATCAATTTCATGTAGTCAAAATTATCCATTTTACATTTTATGATGTTCTCTAATTCTTTTTTAGTCATAAAGTCTTTCCCTCTCCACAAGTCTGATAGGTAAACTATTCCTTGTTTTAGCAGACTACTTACAGTATCAACCTTTATAACTAGATCATACACCCATTTAGACTTGATTTTGGTATACGGTGTTAGATAATGGTCTATGCCCAGTATCTGCGATAATATATTCCAGTTTTCCCAGCAGTTTTTGTCAAAGAGTGAGGTTTTCTCCCAAAAACCAGGGTCTGGAAGTTTATCAAACAATACATTACTATAGTCATTGATTTCTGAATCACGTGTGCCTAATCTATTCCATTGATCCACTCCTCTATTCCTCAGCCAGTACCAAGGAGTTTTGATGACACCATGCTTTATAATACAAATTGAAATCTGGTATAGCTAATCTACCTTCCATAGCATTTCTTTTCATTAATTCCCTTGATATTCTGGACCGTTTATTCTTCCAAATGAATTTTGTTACTATTTTTTCTAGCTCTATAAAGTAGTTTTTTGGTAAATTAATTGGTATGGCACTAAATATATAATTTAATCTAGGTAAAATTGTCATTTTTATTATATTAGCTTGACCCAGCCATGAGCAATTGATATTTTTTCCAATTAGTTAGATCTGACTTTATTTGTGTGAAAAGTGTTTTGTAGTTAGGATCATATGGGTCCTGGGTTTGTTTTGGCAGGTAGATTCCCAAATATTTTATAATGTCTACAGTAACTTTAAATGGGATTTCTCTTTCTCCTTCTTGCTGTTGAATTTCATTGAAAATATATAGGGATGCCGAGGATTTATGTGGGTTTATTTTATATCCTGCATCTTTGCCAAATTTATTTATTGTCTCAAGAAGTTTTTACTTAATTCTCTAGGATTCTCTAAGCATATAATCATATCATCTGCAAAGAGTGATAGCTTGATCTCTTCTTTGCCTAATTTGATTCCTTTGATTTCTTTTTCTTCTCTAATTGCTACTGCTAACATTTCTAGTACCAGATTGAATAAGAGGGGTGATAGTGGACACCCTTGTTTCACCCCTGATCTTATGGGAAATGCTTCTCCCCATTACATATAATACTTGCTGATGGCTTTAATAAATGCTACTATTTTAAGGAAGGCTCCATTTATTCCTATACTTTCTAATGTTTTTAATAGGAATGGATGTTGTATTTTGTAAAAAGCCTTTTCTGCATCTATTAAGATGATCATATGGTTTCTGCTAGTTTTATTGTTGATATGATCAATTATACTGATGGTTTTCCTAATATTAAACCATCCTTGCATTCCTGGAATAAATCCTACCTGATCAAAGTGTATTATTCTTGAGGTACGTTGCTGTAGTCTTTTTGCTAATATTTTATTTAAAATTTTTGCATCTATATTCATGAGGGAGATTGGTCTATAATTTTCTTTCTCTGTTTTATCTCTTCCTGATTTAGGTATCATTACCATAATTGTGTCATAAAAAAAATTTGGTAGGACTCCTTCACTAATTTTCCCAAATACTTTGTAGAATATTGGAATCAATTGTTATTTAAATGTTTGATAGAATTTACTAATGAATCCATCTGGCCCTGCAGATTTTTTCCTAGGGAGCTGACTGATGGCTTGTTCAATTTCTTTTTCTGAGAAGGGATTATTTAAGTAATTTACTTCCTCTTCAGTTAATCTGGGAACTTGTATGTTTCTAAATATTCATCCATTTCCCTAACATTGTCAAATTTGTGTGCATACAATTGGGAAAAATATTTCCTAATTATTGTTTTGATTTCCTCTTCATTGGAGGTAGATTCACCCTTTTCATTTTTGATATTCACAATTTGGTTTTCTTCTTTCTTTTTTTTTTATCATATTGACTAAGGGTCTATAAATTTTGTTGGTTTTTTCATAAAACCAGCTCTTGGTTTTATTTATTAATTCAATAGGTTTCTTCATTTCAATTTTATTAATCTCTCCTTTTGTCTTCAATATTTCTAATTTAGTATTTAATTGGGAATTTTGAATTTGTTCTTTCTCTAGGTTTTTTAATGGCATGCCCAATTCGTTGAGCTCCCTTTTTCTCTAATTTAATCACATATGCACTCAGGGATATAAAACTTCCCCTAAGAACAGCCTTTAATGCATCCCACAGATTTTGGTATGTTGTCTCATTATTATCACTCTCCTGAATGAAATTACTGATTGTTTCTATAATTTCATGTTCAACCCACTCATTCTTTAGGATTAAATTGTTTAATTTCCAATTAGTTTTTAGTCTGTCTTTCCCTGGACCTTTATTGCATATAATTTTTATTGCATCATGATCTGAGAAGGATGCATTTAATAATTCTGCCTTACTGCATAGAATTGTGAGGTTTTTATGCCCTAGAACATGGTCAATTTTTGAGTATGTGCCATGAGCTGCTGAGAAGAAAGTATATTCCTTTTTATCCCCATTCTGTTTTCTCCAGAGATCTATCATACCTATCCTCTCTAAAATCCTGTTCACCTCCTTAACTTCTTTCTTGTTTATTTTGAGGTTGGATTTATCAAGTTCAGAGATGGGGAGATTAAGGTCTCCCACTTGTATAATTTTGCTATCTATTTCTTCCTCTAATTCCTTTACCTTCTTCTGTAGGAATTTAGATGCTACAACACTTGGTGCAATATGTTAAGTAATGATATTGCTTCATTCTCAATGGTGCCTTTTAACAGGATATAGTTTCCTTCCTTATCTCTTTTAATTAGGTCAACTTTTGCTTTCGCTTTATCTGAGATAAGGATTGCTACGCCTGCTTTTTTTTTTTTACTTTAGCTGAGGCATGATATATTTTATTGGAACCTTTTACCTTTAAATTGTGTTTATCCCTCTGTTTCATATGTGTTTCTTGTAAGCAGCATATTGTAGGATTATGATTTCTAATCCATTCTGCTATCCATCTCCATTTTATGGGAGAGTTCATTCCATACACATTAACAGTTATGATTGTTATCTCTTTCTTTCCCTCCATCCTATTCCTGCCCTGTTAATGTTCATATTTTCCCTCCCTTCTCCCTTCTCCCCCTTAATAGTTTTCCTTTTGAGCACTGCCTCCCTCAGTGTTCCCTTTTCGGCCCCCCTCCCTTTTCCTCCCCTTTTCCCCTTACTACTTCTCTCCCTACAAACCACTTCCACCCCCCTTTCGTAACCCTTTCCCCCTCCTACTGCCTGTAGAATATTTTTGTACTTAATCAAGTATGCTATTTCTTCTTCGCACCAAGAGTGACAGGAACAAATCTCATGTGAAGCTCCTCTCCCTCCCCTCTTTCCCTCTAAAATGGTACTTTTTGCATTTCTTCTACATAGAGTCCTATGCTTAATTGGTTGTTATTCCCTCCTTGTACCAGAAACAATGAGGGAAAAGCTCATATGCTTCCCAACTTCCTCCCTTTTTTTCCTCTGCTATACAGTTTTTATGCCTATTTGTGTGGCATAATTTACCCTTTTCCACTTCAACCATTCCCTTTCTTCCATTGCAGTCGCTTTGGGGCACTTAATAAGATTTTTTTTAATGGTCATTTTGTGTACTTTATAGTCATACCCTCTACTTGTCTATAACCAGTTTGCTCTTATCAAATAGCAGGTTGTGTGTGTGTTCTACTTGTTTACCTTTCTGTTGGTATCTGTTGCATCTCGTAATTGGAGATTGAATTTTCCATTGAGTTCTGGCTTTTTTATCAAGAAGGACTGGAACTCTGTTATATCATTGAATGACCATCTCTTTGCCTGGAAGAATATGCTCAGTCTCACTGGGTGTGTGATCCTTGGTTGTAACCCGAGCTCTTTTGCCTTCTAGAAAATTGTATTCCACTGCCTTCGATCTTTCAGTGTAGAGGCTGCAAAATCCTGTACAATCCTTACTGTGGACCCTCTATATTTGAATTGTTTCTTTCTGGCCACTTGAAGTATTTTATCTTTTATCTAGTAGTTCTGGAGTTTGGCCACATCATTTTGAGGACTTTTCAGTTTGGGATCTCTTTCAGCATGTGTCCAGTGGATTCTCTCAATTTCTATTTTACCCTCATGTTCTAGTATCTCAGGGCAGTTTTCCTTAATGTGCTCTTGGAGAATGTTGTCCAGGCTTATTTTTTCATCATAATTTTCTGGTAGGCCTATGATTCTCAGATTATCTCTCCTGGATCTGTTTTCCAGGTCAGTTATTTTTTCTTTGAGGTATTTTACCTCTTTTTTCTAATTTTTCATTCTTGTTGTTTTGTTTGACTAATTCTTGGTCCCTCATAGAGTTATTTGTTGCCATTTGGATAATTCTGGTTTTTAGCAAAACATTTTCCTTGGTTAATTTTTGAAGCTCCTTTTCCATATCATACACTTTTCTTTTTAGAGAGATGTTTTCCTCATTATAATGTTTTTCTAATTCTGCTATTTTCATTTTGAGAGAATTATTCATTTTGTCTTCTAAGTTCCTTTTGATCTCATCTAGGAGAGCCTTCTGTGCTTGGGACCCATTCCCTGTTGAAGTTTCAGTTTTGGGTGTGGAGTCCACATTGTCTCCCTCTGAGGTTGGTTGCTCCCTCTGAGGATAGTAGGACTCCAGAGTCTTTGTCTTTGTGGCCTGCTTTCTACCCATTTTGAAGCAGGGTCCTAGCCACGCCCTTCCTCTAGGATCCCAAGCCTTTACTGTAGAGGGTTTTGCCCTGGGGCAAGAGTTACTATGTTTTCAGGGTCAGAGGGGGGGTTTGGAGCAAGTGAGGTTCACTCTGTCATCCTAGTCTTTGGAGGTCCTGAAAGGGGCTTTCTAAAAAAAATTTCTGGGCTATGAAGTGGTAGCCCCAGGAGTGTTTGCTGTCCAGGACAGGGGCCCCTGGATTTGCTTCTTACCTTGCTCTTTCCAGTCCCAGCCCTTTTGTGATAGGCCTGGTAGTGGACCTTGTGGTTGGTGGGAAGACTTGCCCTCTGAGTTGATGAGGCCTCTTCTGGGCCTGCCTCTGCCAGCCATGCCTTCCAGGCCTGCATCTCCTGGCCGTGCTGTGCCTTCCTGGCCAGGGTCATTTCTTAAGTATCATTTTTTGTAAATACAAAAATCCTTTTTCTCATATATTTTGTATTTGTATATGAAGGTGTGCATTACCAAAATTCTTAATACAAAATCTATGAATTAAATTTTTGCCCTTTATATAAGTAAACAAATGAATCCTAATAAGTTATCCAATAGACACGAATGTGCTCACAAATGTTTAACAATTAACACAACAACTAACATTTCTTCTCTATCACTTTTTTTAAGTCTAGACTAATAAATAAGTGAAGCCCTGATTTGTTTTATTTGCCAAATTCTGAAGTATAAAAGCTACAAGTTACAATTTAACAATTTTCTCTTTCAAGTTAGGTGGATCTGGCTCCTGTATGCCACAGGTGATCTATTTTTATCTTTTGGCCCTCCACCAAAAATAATCATAGGAATTGAAAGAACCAGATAATGAGGTACAGGGATTCAGTCATACCATACAAACAGAAAATTCAACAGATTTCTATGTTTCCTTAGCAGATATATCAGGGATTATCTCAAATGACAAAAAATGATATTCAGTATCAAAATCTACTATCATCCGTGATGTTTTACACAGCTATTTAGTGTGTTTTATAATATTTAATGGAGGCTCTTAGACACCAGGATAATCCTAATTAATGGTGCCTTATAGCTTTTTCAAAATTGAATTTAAAAATTGTGCTATTCTATAAGACAAAGAAATAGCTTCTAGTATCATTAGCACATCTTGGATATATGAAGGAAGCATAGTTTAACTTGGAAGGTCTCTTGAGAAGCAAAAAATATTACAAGTAAATTTGGCCTGATCTGTGGTCATTTGAAAGCAATAGCTTACCCTCCCCCCCCCAATTGATAGTATTTTTTTCCAATTACATGTAAAAATAGTTTTCAACATTCACTGTATAAGATTTTTATTTCCAAAATTTTGTCCCTTTTGCCTTTACAAATGAGCAAGCAATCTGATATAAGTTATGCATGTACAATCATATTAAATATATTTTTACATTAGTCATATTATTAAAAAATCAGAACAAAAGGGAAAAGTATGTGAAAGAAAAAAAATAGTGAAAATAATATGGTTTCATTCTGCATTCAGACTCCATAATACTTTCTCTGGATATGGATAACATTTTCCATCATGAGTCTCTTGTAATTGCTTTGATTATTGCTGAGAAGAATAAAATCTATCATAGTTGATCATTGTTCAGTGTTGTTGTTACATTATACAATGTTCTTCTGGTTCAAGTCACTTCTCTCAGCATCAGTTTATGCAAGTCCAGATGTTTTCTCAAATCTCCCTGTTCATTGTTTCTTATTGAACAATAGTATTGCATTACCTTTATATACCAAAAATTTTTCATTTCCAAATGATGAGCATATACTCAATTTCTAATTCTTTGCCACCACAAAAAGAGCTGCTATAAATATTATTGAACATGTGTTTCCTTTTCCATTTTTAATGATCCCTTTGGGATACAGACCAAATAGTGATATTGCTGGATCAAAGGATATGCACAGTTTTATAGCCTTTTGGACATTCCAAATTGTTCTCCAAAATAGTTATAAAAGTTCACAACTCCATGAACAGTGCATCAGTGTCAAAATTTTCACACATTTCCAACATTTATCATTTTCCTTTTCTGCCATATTAACCAATTTGATAGATGTGAAATGTTACTTCATTTGTTCTGATTTGTATTATCTCTAATTAATAGTTATTTAGAGTATTTTTTTGTACAACTAAAGATAGTTTTATTTCTTCATCTGAAAACTGCCTCTTCATACTCTTTGACCATTTATCAACTGGGGAATGACATGAATTCTAATAAATTTTTAGTCAATCTCCTATATATTTAAGAAATGAATGCTTTATCTGAGAAGCTTTCTGTAAAAATTATTTCCAAAAAAAAAAAATAAAACAAATTTTAAAAAAAGATTATTTCCAAGTTTTCTACTTTAATTCTAATTTTTGTTGCATTGACTTTGCTTAGGCAAAAACTTGTTAATGTAATGTAATTAAATTATCAATTTTGAATTTAATAATATTCTTTGTCTCTTGTTGGTCATAATCATAAATTCTTCCATTTTCTATAGATCTGACTGTTATACTATTATTGCTCTCCTAATTTGCTTATGGTATCATACTTTGTGTTTAAATCATGTACACATTTTGACTTTACCTTAGTATAGTCATAGTATAATATATATATAGTATTAGATGTTGGTCTATGCCTAGTTTATGCCATACAATTTTCCAGCTTTCCCAGCAGTTTTTGTTAAATAGTTAGTAATTTTACCAGAAACTGTGGTCTTTGGTATTATCAAGCATTACATCACTATAATCATTTATTATTGTGTCTTCTGTACAAGCCTATTCTACTGATCAATCACACTATTTCTTAGCCAGCACCAAATAATTTTGAAGACTGTCACTTCATAATATAGTTTTAGATCTGATACAGTTCAGCTATTTTCCTTTGCATTATTTTTTTTTATCAATTCCCGTGATATTCCTGAAATTTTCTTTCTTCCAGATGAATTATTTTTAAATTTTTTCTACTTCTATAATTTTTTTGTAGTTTGCTATAGGACAGAATATGCAAATTAACTTAGGTAAAATTGCCATTTTTATTGTATTAGTTCAGCCTGCCCATGAGTAATTGATATGTTTCCAATTGTTTAGACCTAGATTTACTTGTGTGAAAAGTGTTTTATAATTGTGTCCATATAGTTCCTGGGTTTGTCTTGGCAGGTTTATTCCAAATATTTGACATTGTCTACAGTTACTTTAAATGGAAATTCTCTTTCTATTTATTGATGCTAGTATATGTTGATAATATATAGAAATACTTGTGATTCATGTGGGTTTACTTTACAACCTGCAAATTTGCTAAAGTTGTCAATTAGTTCAAATAGTTTTTTTTTTTTAGTTGATTCCCTAGGATTCTCTTATATATCATCATACCATCTACAAAGAATGATAGTTTTGTTTCCTCATTGCCAATTCTAATTCCTTTAATTTCTTTTCCTCTCTTATTACTACAACTAATATTTCTAGTACAATATTGAATTATACTGATGATAATAGAAATCCTTGTTTCAACTCTATACTATTTAGCTGGCTTCTGGCTTATCCACTTTAAATACAATGTTTGCTGAAGGTTTTAGGTAGATAGTACTTATCATTTTAATTAGAACTCCATTTATTCTTGTTATCTCTAGTGGTTTTCATAGGACTGGGTGCTGTATTTTGTCAAAAAACTTTTTTCTGCATCTATTGAGATAATCATATGATTTCTGTAAATTTTGTTATAGATGTGGTCAATTTTGCTGATAATTTTCCCAATATTGAACCAACCCTGTGTTACTGGTGAAATTCCGTCCTAATTATAGTTTATTATCCTGGTGATAAATTGTTATAAGTTCTTTGCTGATGCTTTATTTAATTTTTTTTACTTCAATATTCAGTAGGGATATCAGTCTATAATATTCTTTTCCTCTTTTGGTTCTTCCTGGATTAGGAGTCAGCACAATATTTTTTATCACAGAAGGAATTTGGTAGGTCTCCTTTAATTATATCTACAAATAGTTTATATACTATTCAAATTCATTTTTCTTTAAATTCCTGGTAAAATTCAGCTGTAAATCCATGTGGCCCTGGAGATTTTTTTCTTAAGGAGTCCACTGATTTGTTCAATTGCTTTTTTTTCCCTAACATGGGACTATTTAAGTATTTTATTTCCTCTCTGTTAGTCTTGGATTTTTTTGTGAATACTTATCCATTTCACTTAAAATGTCAGATTTATTGGCATAGGGTTGGGCAAAATAGCTCCTAATTATCACTTTAATTTCCTCTTCACTAGTGAATTCCCCTTTCTCTTTTCTTTTATCAAATTAACCAACGTTTTCTCTAATTTTTTATGCAAACTGTTTTTTAGTTTTATTCACTAATTCAGTAGTTTTCTTAATTTCAACTTTATTAATCTCTCCTTTGATTTTCAGAATTTCTACTTTGGTGTTTAATTGGGAATCTATTAGTTTTATTTTTCTAGCCTTTTTTAATTTCATGTCCAAATTATTGAACTCTTTCCTATTGTATTTATATAATAAGCATTTAGAAATATAAATTTTCCCTAGAGATCTGTTCTGCTGCATCCCACAAATTTTGTTATGTTCCTCATTATTCCTATTCTCTTTGATAACAGTATTGATTGTTTCTATAATTTATTGTTTGATACACTCATTTTTTATGATTAGATAATTTAGTTTCCAATTAATTTTATTCCATCTTTCCATGTTTCTTTATTACATGTAATTTTATTGTATTTCTCCCTTTCTGCATTTGATTGTGAGGTTTTTAAGCCCTAATATATAGTCTCTTTTTTGAAGGTGCCCTGTACCACTGAGATAAAAGTATAATCCTTTCTATCCACATTCAGTTTTCTCCAGAAGTCTATTATAACTAAGAAACAAGCAAAGGAACAGAATGAATAAATTTTATATCTAAATTTGTATATGTTTATATAGATGTAATTATGGATATAGGTAGTCTAAAGATTTGGTTCAAATTAAATCCAATTTGTAGTTGGATACACTTTTAGTCTGCCACCAAAGTAAATGAGTATTCTATTCTGCATAAATTTGGATTTTTTTGTATGTTGTTTTGTAAGTTACTTTTACTTTTATCTTCTGAAAATCCACCTAACATGTTAAAACCTTATAGGAATGATCATGTTTACTCATTTTGTAGAATCTTAGAATCTTAGTGTGGGGCCACCTAAGAAAATGTCTAACAGTTTTTATGACTTTAAGTTGCATGTATCAAACAACCATTTATTAAGTTTATACTATGTCCCAGGCACTGTTTTAAGTGTTGGGTATTCTTTCTTCCTCCATTTTACAACCTTATATTTAAAATTTTTTTTCTTATTTTCCACCTATCTCCATTTTTGTTGTTCATAATATATACACATATATATGTGAGTTTAAAATATTATGAAAACTTTACCATGATATATTACTGAGCTAGCTAGCTATCATCTATTATTATTTATTATCTATTAACTTTAAAATGATATATTAATTATCTATTATTATCATTTAATCTTTATTATTTTGTTTTGCTTTGTTTTGCCCTTGATTAATTTCAACTTTTACTATTGCATATTGTTCTTGGGGCACTTCTTCCTTATAGATACATGTAGCTTATTTGTATTTCAGTCAATGTAATAGTAAGACCAGCCTAACATCAACTATGGGCACTTCTGACAAAAGGTAGAATTGGTTTCTGTAAAAAGGAAGCTGCTCCTGGTATTCTTAGGAGGCATTATGGTTCAGAGAAAGGAGTACTAGGTTTGAAGTCAGAGAACCTGGATTTTCATAGCCCTACATGTCACTTGCTACTTGTGTCATACTAAACAAGTTAGTTGTTCTCTCTAGGCCTTATTTTCCTCATCTGTAAAATGACAAAGTGGAAATATAAGACTTCTAAGATATATTTTAACTCTAAATCTATGATCCTAAAACCTTGTGAATGATGATAGTGATCTGCAAGTGCTATAAAGAGAAAGAGCATCTCTACTAGAAAGAAGAAGAAGAGTTCATGGTAATGGATGGTTTCTTGCTGAGGCACATGTCAATATGATTTGAACACTAGGGAGGTAGGTTTACTTTTTCCAAAAAAGCATCTAGTACATGACAGAGTGCCTTCTAGGAGTTGTTGAACCTAATGGCCATTATCTACTTGTGGTGATTTATATGGTAATTAATTATACTGCCAATAAAAGACTAGAAGGAATTGTTAGTGCCCTAGAAAAAAGAAAGATGAAGGCCTTAAGAATGTGGTTTTGATCACTTCTATCAATTGAAAGTTTCTGCTTCAGAAGAAAAAGAGAAGCAAACATTTGGTTAAGAACAGTGTTGGAAATAATTATTTGAATTTCCAGATCATAGTTTAAGATTTATAATTATGGCTCATTTGGGTAGGTATATAAAAAATCAAATAATCATTAATAGATTATATTTACACCTATGGACTTCAAAGAAAATGTCTAAGGAAGTGGTCACCTTTAAACACAGTTTATGACTTCAAAACCCTTGACATATCAAAACAAGAAATGTGTCTAGAAAAGCAAAGAATGACTTAAGAGACAGGAAAGGGAATATATCCTCCCTTGCCAATATATTCCTTCTCAGGGAAGCTGTAATGCTTTTCTTTTCCTTTCTGTCTTTATAAACTCTCAAGCCTCAAATCCAGAAGTAGTATAATGGTTTTATACAGTTCCATAGTTCCCCACCGTATCAATATATCTTTGATTTTTTTTCAGGATGTGTTACATCAACATTATTGTTCACATGTAGATAGATGAATTAAAAAGAGTTCTAACTTGACTAAAATACACATGAACACATATGCATACATTATGCATGTATGCACATACATCTGTGTGTATATGTGCATATACATACACCTATATGTATATACTTATAGGCGTGCTTGTGTACACACATTTATATGTGCATGCATGTGTGTTTTGTTTTTGGGAAATCAATGGTCAAACCACCACCACTCCCTTACAATGATAGTTTTATATATGTTCATGTTGCTCATTTGTGAAATGTGAAAAATTATTATTTGTGAAAATTATATTGTGGAAAATATATAAATAGAGAAGATGGAAAAGCCAGATAAACAAATATACTTTTTTTTTTGCTTTGGTCAAATAACTGATATGAGCTTTGTGTGAAATTTGTGCACATGTACTTAATCAGTGTTTTTTTTTCTCCATTCAAGGGTAAGCTTATCTGCTTCCAGGAAGGGTCAGATATTGTGGATCTTTCCCTTTAAAGTAAAGAGGAAATATTTTAACTACTTTGCATATCCATGGGGTATTATTTTAATGTTTTGACATGATGGGCTATAATTTTTCTAGGTGGGTAATTGCAAGCTCTAGGAGCTGTGAAAGTTTGGAGAGTACTCATATCCTCTAGCTATATTTAGAAAAAGACAAAATGGACTGCATGAGTTTTAAAACTCACTAGATGGAGGGTATATAAATGTGCCTATAGCAGTTTGGCTATAAAAAATGATTTTTAGTACATTTTAGTTACTTAATTGTAGAACCCAATTTCAGATGAAATTATTACAAAATACTTTATCTTTCTTACCGTCATATAATCTCGATAGTGAAAAGAACTTAGCTAATGTTATATAAATGTTACATTACAGATTTCAATTGCATTAGACAATGAGAAAGTTAGGAGATGAAATTCTATATGGCTGAGCACACCTATTTTTCTTTCAAGATATCCTCAAGAATTAAAAAAAACAAATCCGAACTATGTAGTACATAATTCCCTTTTATGCCACCAAAAAACAGCATTGTGATATCAAAGTGAAATGTCTTCTAAGCAACTCTCTCACAGCACTGTTGTGAGTCATGAAATTTCAAACAAAATGCATTTTCAGGTTTTTTGTAGATGTTAAAGTACTAGATAAGTCATCATCATCATTACTATTGCTATCACTACTACTTTTTATATATAATGGAGATAAGGAAGAAATTGTTACAGAATAAAGTTGTATCTTTGTTGTTCTTTTATGTTTGAAGTTAGGCAGGATTATTGAAAAGGTGGATAAAATGAATGATTTTTCATTACTGAATAAATGTTTAGGATATAAACTAATGTTATTATTAATATAAGATTATTCTCAGACTAATAAGAAGGAGAAGAGGAGGGAGATCTGAATGAAGTAGGAGTAGGAAGGGAAATGGAGAAGGTGAAAAATAGGATGTATAGAAGGAAAAGGAAGAGAAAAAGAAAGTAAAGGGAAAGGAGAAGGAGAAAGAGGAGGTGGAAGATGACGAAGTGGTAGTGCTACAATCTTTCAGTTGTTTGTGTAAGGTAAAGGAGATCAGAAAATATTTTAAAAAACGGTTCAAGATAATGTTTTCTTATAATTAAGACGTTAGCTTCAGTTTCTGGAAGTATAACATTTTTTTCCTTCTGGGCCAAAGGAATATTTCCCCATTATACAAGCTTTTTAAGAAAATTTTTAGAAATGACCATCCAATAAGTAACTTGGAACATCATTTATTTCTTCATGTATATACTTATATGTATATATAAGTTCATATTTCCATTACAATGTAAACTCCTTCAGGGCAGGGATTATCATCTTATTACTTGGCATAGTTTCTATCACACAGTAAGAACTTAAAATACTTGTTATTCATTTAGTGATGTAGCACTATATTTCTTTTTTTTAACTTTAAACTCACTAATTTAAATTTCACTAATTAATACATTAAAGCAAGTTATAGTTTTCTCAATAGAAATATAAGACTATGAAGTACTCAAATAATAATGTTCTATTAAAATGGAGAGGCTAATCCCTGGTTTAAAAATATATTTTGTTTGTTTTCAGATTATTTAATTTTATTGTACTTTTAGGTGGTTTAAATTCAATTTTATGCCTGGGGATAGAAGGTTATCAATTTTTTCCTTCGTTTGATGTGTAAATACATTTACAAAAAATATGATTTAATAGCCTCTCTAATTACTACAGTTCAAGAGGCCTTGGAATTAAGGTTCCATGCATGAATTTTGATGTAATAATGACACTGAAATAATCACAAAACAAACTAATGTCACTGTCTGGCTGAACTGTCAGTTAGCATTAAATCACCCAGGGAGACTTTTAATTGATTTTTATACCATAACTGAGTGACCTGATGTTGACTGGCAGCTTGGTCATCCAGTGACCAAGGAATTCAGGAACACTGTTGGATGTTTCTTCTCACTTATTTCTTCCTTTTTCCATCTACAATTCAACTGTAGAGATAAGTACAAATTATTACAGTTCAGTTAAAAAATTGAAGCACATGAATCCAAGGTTGACAATATTTTATAAAACACCTTGAAATATATCTGAGTAAAAATGAACTGAAAGTCCAATATGAATAAGCATTATTATATGGAAGTTGATGATGAAAATTTAGTATTGTATTAAAAGAGATAAAATTTCCAGGACCACTGAGGAAATATTCTTACTCCACTCTGAACACTTTAGGAAAAAATAATTAATAAGTTGGACTATACAGAGGATGGTATTAAGGAATAGAAGGATCTTGTGATCTTGCCATACAAATATCTTTAGGCTAGAGAATAGAAGGCTTAGTGGAAATATCAAATTTGTCTCCAATTTTTCAAGTGCTGTCATGTAGAAAAGGGACCATACTTGTTCTTTTGATCTCAAAAGGCATAACTAAGCACAATTGTTGGAAAGTACAAAAAAAAATCTTTGTTGCTAGCACTCATCACTATCCAAACTGGCATATTCTGCCTTCTTAGGTAATAGGTTCCCTCCCTGTCTTAATGGTCTTCATGTAAAGGCTAAAGGACCATATATCCACTACATTGCATTGTCTCATTTGATCCTCACAACACTACAGTTAAGGAAGCATCCTATTTCAAGGTTTGCCTAAGTTTAACCCATCTCTATCCCATCCATTATTCAATATAAGAATACACAGAAGTAAAATAACAAAATAAAACCTCCCAAACTTTACTAGAAAATAAAAAAGTTCCTCAAACATATTTTATCAAAACAAACCAAATCAACAATTGCACACATGTTAAAACACCCTTGCCAAAATTGTGGACCATGAAACAATACAATGTAGTTTGCATCTGAGCAAGACTCTTCCATCCATATAAATAAGCCCATCTATTTGCAAATTGACAGATCCTGTACAAACACACTTCATTTTGATTTCCTATTGTAGGAAAGTGGAATTGGGATTATTCACAATCTCTGCAATTTGAAAATGTTGTTCTTTGTGAAAAAAGGTAGAAAATGTATTGCTCTAGGCTAATTGCACTGCATTTGGAAAACCCAAGCAATTTTTAAATGATCCAAATATGTGAATATACTAGGGCTCCACCTATGCTTAGCTTTCCACAACTAATATAATTAACTATAGTAAAACATATCACAATTAGGAATTTATCACTTGTTTTTGGGTGTTTGCATCATTGATGAGCTCCTTAGTATTATATATGACCTGCATATTGATATAATGACTGTATAATTTCATAAAGGAGTGTTATAAGAGTGTTCATGTTCTTACTACCATGGATAACATGATACAATTCTGAGTAAAGAGAAATATCTAATGAATTATTACTAGTGAAGCATCTCTCAATAGAATTTTATAAAATTATTTTCTTTCCTTCTGTTTCTCCTGACAATAGCTCACAGAAATTATCTATACAAAAAGACAATAGCACATTTTTCTGACACCTGTAGGGTTTTCAGCAGCTGTTTGGAAAGATAGTGTTGTCAGGGCACAATAATGCAGTTATGATCTTAATAGCCCTGGGTAAATCATGGTGTCACTTCATATGCAAAATTCTTCTATATCAATAATTTTCTCCCTAGTTCAACTGAGAAGGCTTTTTATAACTTACAAATTAGCAGCAACAATAACAAAAGTTCTTCTGTTTCATATATGAGGCTACTTTCCCTGGGGAGAGTAACTATTGATGCTGGGTAATGAATAGAATTTCAAGCTTATCATTTATATGGAACTAAAGACAGAATGAGCAGATTAAAAATGATATCCTAATATTTCCAAATTCAATTTTTATATCTTTCTATATATTTGTCTAATTGATCATCAACTGATCTTGGTTTTGAAAATAAGATCTTTTTTCCAGAATACATCGTTCTTTTAATCATGTTCAATTTCCAAAATGCAATCATTAGCTGTCACTACAATCCACTAGAAAGCATCACTGATAAAAAGGGGGTTAATATCTGTTATTTTCCCTTGTGAGCAGATAATTTGTCATTAATACTGGGATCAGAAAAAGAATAAAGTACAATTATTAACACAGATGAGGGAGTAAAGAACAATGGGATATCAATAGCTTCTAACATGCTTCCATTCTTGATGTCAAAGTTGAAGATCAATGACCAATAAGAAAATATATTTTGAACAATTACACATGTATAGCCTATATCAAATTACTTACTGTGTCAAGGAGGAGAGAATAAAGAGAGGGGGAAATTTGGAAATCAAAATTTTTAAAAAGAATGTTAAAATTATTTTATATATAATTATGGAAATAATAAAATATACAAAGTTGAAGTTACATGATAGTTTTTTTGTTCATTAGACACATTATCATTCCTTGTCATCTTCTCTGACATTCAGAGTAACTGGAATTGTTCATAGTCAGTGTAGCAAATGGAAAGAGATCATATATGTGTGTATGTATATATATGTATATGTGTGTATAGGTATATATGTATATATATACACATAAATATATAGAAAAGGTTATATGCAAGATAAATAGGGATTAATTAAAAGAGTGAAGGTAGTAGAATTAAGTGGTGTTGAGAAAGGCTTTAAGGACTGCTCTCTCCTTTACCTAATTACTTCATACTTTGTAGTCCTTATATATGCCTACTGTGTTCTCATTTGTTTTATGTTTAACTATATACATGCCTTGCCTACTCTTTGAGGTTAAAAGTTTTTTAAGAGGAGATAGTATGTCTTATCCATCATTGTACATCTCAGCACATTAAGCACTTACTTAAATATTTGTTTTTATTTTCCCTGAAAAAGTTTTATATTCCTCCTCTAAATGATGAGGTAAGGATACTCAAAGGAAGCAATAAATAAATAAGATGTTATTTGAAATATAATAATTCCCTCCCCCTTAGAATTCACATTGAGGTAGTTTGCAGATAAATTCAGTAACTAAAATGATCAACACATATCATACCCACACAGAGTTGTTTAAATATATATGGCATTATACATAAAAGTAGATAGATAGGTAGACAGACATAAGCATTTAAGTAGAAGCATCCCATCAAAAGCAATTTATTTTAATATCAAGGCATGACTAGATGTGAGGAAGGGGAGAGAATCAGCCCAATTAGGCAACATAGCAGGTGATCCTACAGAGGCCTGTAGAAAGTGCCTATGTTACAGGGAGCTTAGTCTGCAGTAGTGCCTAATTCCAGAGCTCTCTGCCCACAGATGGCAAGGGAATTGAGCAACTGGTCAGAAGGAGAACACAGGGGTCTCTTTGCTGGCACTGAGGAAAGAATCTGTTGCTTTGCCCATACTTTTATAGGAAAAAATTGTCCAGGCTTTGTTGGTGACAGGATAAGGCTAATGATGATGGTCATGGAATATAGTATTAAACATAATAATTTTAAAGGATATTTTTTTTAGTATTTTTTCTTTGAGATAATAGCAAGAGAGGCAGCTTGCCATTTGAATAGATGTGTATAAGTGAAATGAAGCAGAACCTTGATTCAAATCCTACCTCTGATACATACAAGCTTTATAATTAAGGTGTGACCTAATTTTTTCCTACCTCAACCAATTCTCCAAAAGTGTACTTCTCAAAGTTTCATCTAGGGAACCTTAGGAGCCCTCAAGACCATTTTACTACATCTAGGAAATCAAAAATATTTTTAAAATGACATATTTTCATAACAACATATATAGATATCTATATTTATATGTCTGTATATATTTATATATATATATATGTATGTATGTATGTACATAGAACCTAGGTGATACAGAGGATAGAGCCCTGGGCCTTGAGTCAGAAAGACCTGAGTTCA
Source organism: Petaurus breviceps papuanus (assembly GCF_028583685.1). Classification (NCBI taxonomy): domain Eukaryota; kingdom Metazoa; phylum Chordata; class Mammalia; order Diprotodontia; family Petauridae; genus Petaurus; species Petaurus breviceps. Next base: position 10,423,442 of record NW_027186320.1, read on the forward strand.
AATCCAGCCTCAGACATTGACTAGCTCTATGACTCTAGACAAATCACTTAGCCATGTTTACCTCAGTTTCCCCATCTGTAAAATGAGCTAGAGAAGGAAATGGCAAACCACTCCAATATCTTTACCAAGAGTATCACAAATGGGGTCACAAGGTATCTAAGATGGCTGAAATTATGGAACAAGAATAAGAAATGTATATATGTATATACACATGTGTATAATCAAAAGGAACAAAAGTTCTTTAAAAGAGTTCTTAATAATGTTTAATAATATAAAGGTATTCTGAGAACAAAAACATATTGAGAAGTGTTCCTTTAAAACTAAAATTTATGACAAGTTAACAGGAGATCCTTGGCCTATCAATTGTTTTAAGATTCTAAGTTCTATCATTTCCTCCTGAAGCCGCATCTAATATATCCCACAGGATGAATGCCAGGTACCTGCACCCCATTAATTATTATAAGTAAAGTTTTAAGATTCTTGGGAACATAGAAAATCAAAATCTAAACTTTCATACAATTAATTGTGTAGATAACATGATTACGTGAACAACTTCCAAACTTATTAAAAAAAACCTTGTGAGCAGGATTGACAGTTCATGTTCAAACTATGAAAGCCCTCTGATTCTGAAAGCTACTATAAAGTTCAGTGCAGTCACATTAAAGTCTCCACACTATTATTAAAGTCATTGAACTGACAGAAAACTAAGTTATACTGTACAACTCTCAATCAATCTGAGATTCAGCACTGTTTCAATCCAAATACATCATTCATATTTTGGAAAAATATAAACAAAAAAGTCACAAAGTCTTTCCTTTCTATTCATCTTTGTAAGAATCATTGTCACAGCAAAGTTTTTATTTTCAAAAGAGTTCAATGATGAAGATGGCAGAGTAAAAATCCAAACTTGGCATGGGCTTCAGCTCCAATACCTGTAAAAAGAGAGACTCTAAACAAATTGTAAAGGTACAGAACCCACAGAGACAGAGAGAAGCAAATCTCCCACCATAGTCAACCTGGCAGGCCAATAGGAAAAGTCTATCACAGCACACTGGGAGGCAAGCACAGTCCCCTGTGAGCCTTGGTTCCAGGCCCAGGGTGGCCCAGACGAGCCAGAGCAGACTTCAAGAGAGTGAATCACCAGCAGCTGTGGCAGTTTCCAGACTTCTGAACCCATAAATGCAAAGAGAAAATAAAAGATCAGTGGAGAACTCTGTTGAAAAAGGGAAGAGCCTGCTCTGGTCCCTGCCCACGGCAAAAAGTGGCAGAGGCACGGCAGTTGCAATTTTTGAGGAAGAGCTCCTGGCCTGCTTATGGTAGGGGGACCAAGGTACCATTCAGAGGGTGATCACTCTTGCTTGGACCTGCTTGGATCTGGATTGCAATCTTGGGTGGTGGTCCTGGGGTATGTGACCACTTTGCCAGAGCTTGTGGGGGCTGTATAGAGGGAGCCCAACTAATAGCACTGGCAGCTGCAAAATCTCCAACAATTTGGGACAAAGCACGCTCCTTTCTTTAAGCAGAATTCTACAGTGGCAAAGAGCTCAAAAGTCAAGTAATTGGCAAAAGGAGAAGCAGAGGAAGCACAATCAGACCATATAATCCTTTTCTGGGGACAAAAAGGATCAAAACATGGAACTGGAAGAGAACAATGAAGTCAGAACTCCTGAATCAAAAGCTTCCAAGAAAAATATGAACTGGTTGCAGGCCATGGAAGAGTTCAAAAAGGATTTTGAAAAGCAAGTAAGAGAAGTGGAGGAAAACTGGGAAGAGAAATGAGAATAATGCAAGAAAATCATGAAAAGCAAGTCAATAGCCTGCTAAAGGAGACCCCAAAAAATAAAGAAGAAAATAACACTTGAATAAGTAGACTAACTCAAATGGCAAAGGGGACTGAAAAAGCCAATGAGCAGAAGAAAGCCTTAAAAAACTAAATGCCCAGATGGAAAGGAATTTCAAAAACTCACCAAAGAGAATAATTCCTTCAAAATTAGATTGCAGCAATTGGAAGCTAATGATTTTTGAGAAATCAAGATATTATAAAACAGATCCAAACAAATGAAAAAATAGAAAACAATGTGAAATATCTCATTGGGAAAACCACTGACCTAGAAAATAGATCCAGGAGAGGTAATTTAAAAATTATTGGACTACCTGAAAGACATGATCAAAAAAAAAGCACCTAGACACCATCTTTCACAAAATTATCAAACAAAATTGCCCTGATATTCTAGAACAAGAGGGCAAAATGGAAATTGAAAGAATTCACCCATCTCCTACTGAAAAAGATTTCCAAAAGAAAACTCCTAGGAATATTACAGACAAATTCCAGAGTTTCCAGGTCAAGTATAAAATACTGTAAGCAGTCAGGAAGAAACAATTTGAGTATTGTGGAAACACAATAAAGATAACATAAGAACTAGCAGCTTCTACATTAAGGGATCAAAGGGCTTGGAATATGATATTCCAGATGTCAAAGCAGCTAGGATTAAAACCAAGAATCACCTACCTAGCAACATCGAAAATATAGTCATGTAATGAAATAGAGGATTTTTAAGCATTCTTTATGAAAAAAAACAGAGCTGAACAGAAAATTTGACTTTCAAATACAAGAAGCAAGAGAAGCATGAGAAGGTAAACAGGAAAAGGAAATCATATAGAACTTATTAAAGTTGAAATATTTATATTCTTATTTGTAAAAATGATAACTGTAACTCATGAGACATTTCTCAATATGAGGATAGTTAAAGGGAATATATATGTATATATAATATATATGTATGCATATATATGTATGCATACACATAAATTCATACACACATATACATGTATGTATGGGAGGGTGTATATGTGTATAAATATATATATGAGTGTGTGCATGTGTGTGCACATATATATAGACAGAGGGCTTGAGTTGTATATGAAGGATGAGTTGTATATGAAGGGATGATATCTAAAAAATAAAATTAAGAAGTGAGAGGAATATTTTGGGAAAAGGAGAAAGGGAGAGATTGATTAGGTAATTTATCTCATATAAAAGAGGCAAGAGAAAACTGTTACAGTGGAGGGGAAAGGGAAGGTGAAAGGGAATGGGACAATCATATTCTCATTGAACTTGGCTTAAGGAGGGAATAATATACACACTTAATTGGGTATCTTACTTTACAGGAAAGTAAGGTGGGGGGGAAGGGATAAGAGCGGGTATGATATAAGGGAGGGCAGATTGGGGGAGGGTAGTTAGAAGTGCACACTTTTGAAAAGTCACAGGGTCAAAGTAGAAAATATAATTAGTGGGGGGCAGGATAGGATGGAGAGGAATATTGTTAAACTTTCACAATATAACTACTATGGGAATGTTTTGTGTAACTACACATGTACAACCTATGTTGAATTGATTGTCTTCCCAGTAGCAGGTGGGTGAGGAGGGAAGAAGGGAAAGACTCTGGAACTCAAAGTTTCAAAAACAAATGTTTTAAAAAAAATTGTTTTTTACATGCAACTGGGAAATAAGATATAGAGGCACTGAGAAATAGAAATCCATCTTTCCCTACAAGAAAGTTAATGGGGGAGGGGGGTGTACGGTGGAGGATATAAAAGACAACAGATTGAGGGAAGGGGAATTCAGTAGGCTCACTGTTTTGGAGTGGGGAGTAGGAGAAAGATGGGGAGAAAAATTTGTACCTCAAAATCTTGTGGGAATGAATGTTGAAACCTAAAAATCAATCAATTAATTTGAAAATAAAATTAGAATTCAATATTTGACCTTAAAAAAAAGAGTCCAATGTTTTCAGTGAAGTTTATTCATGCTAGTATTACCTGGAAAAGCAGTATGCCACAATGACTCCTTTTAAAGTTGTTGTTAATATATACTTTAAGACTAACAGCCATTAGGGACATGATTGTGTAATGTAAAAATGAATATCTGAATCTACTTGACCTCCAAATACTGTGTTTTGATGAGTCATCAACAAAGAATAATAATAGCTCATGTTTATAAACAACTTAAAAGTTTTTAGCACCTTTCATAAATTATTCCATTTCATGCTCACTTCAATGTTGTGAGGTAAGGGTTGTTAATTTCAGAGAGAACACTGATGTTGAATGTCCTGCCCAGAATCATATAGACATTAAATGTTTGGGCTACATTTAGATCAAGGTCTTCCTGACTCTCAATCATGTACATTAGTCACCACATGGCATCCACCCTTGTTGCAATGTCAGAAAACAAACAAGTAGCTGTTGTTCTGAATGAGAGAAAGCCTTTGACAAAGACAGATCCAAAAGATCAAAGAAAATTTGAGGAACCTCACCTTCAACTCGAAGCATTAGGGAGCTTGTGTGTCAAGGAGGTCAGATTTGTTCAAAATTGATATGTAATCAGCGGTTTCACTTTCAAATTCCCAAAGTGTTACATAGGGTTCAGTAATACAGACACGGGCATGTGTTCTTATACATGATTTTCATGTGCTGTTACTCACATATTGATCCTACTCTTCTATTCACCCTTTATTGACATTCTTCAGTAGTTTTGTAAAGTAGGTGCTCTTTACTGAGGGCTGATTATCTCTCAGTCACACCTAAACTGACACCGACATTTCCAGCCTTCAGTGTTCTTCCTTCCTTCCTTCCTTCCTTCCTTCCTTCCTTCCTTCCTTCCTTCCTTCCTTCCTTCTTTCCTTCCTTCATTTTGTCTTATTTTTTCTAGAGTAACAGGTAACTGAATACAGTGAGCTTCAAGGACAGATATCACAACAATTAGCACCAAGAATGCAAATAACTTCATTAATTCATAGGATGCCATACTCTTATGGTCTTGAAAGTTTTGGTGACTGATGTTTACTCTTTTCAAACAGTGTTCTTTAACCTTTAGTTAATACATTGTATTCTATGCTTGGAAAAGTCTGTTTCCAGTATTCAATTACAAGAGTCAGCTTCTCTGATAGGCCTTAGCCAAACAAAGGGATGGGATGAGCAAGAAATGGCTTTCTTTCTTTGATTCCCTCACAGCTCAAATTAAATACTTTAAAAGCAGAGCAATGGTTTATTAAATATGATAAGTTTAAATCATAATATAACTGCAGTCACTTTATTTGGACAATAGAAGGCAGACTGATTTGGTGTACAGATATGCACATCTGAGTTTTCTTAAGGAATTAAGAGGTTAATTGACTTTTCCACAGTCATGCCATGTATTAGAAATAGGATTTGAACCCAATAGTAGTATGACCCCAGGGGTATACCTTTATCCACTATGGCAGGATATCCATTTGACTGAAATCTCAGAGGAAAAAAAATATTATCCGAAAAATTATTATTTTAAATAACATTTGGCAGAAATATGATCCCCTAGCTGCCCCCCCTTTAAGTGACACAGCCTGGATAATTTGTTTCTTAAGTTTTCTGCATTCTTTATATTCTGAACATAAAGTGGTGTGGTAAATTGAATACTAAATTTGGAATAGAGATGAATTGGTTTTAAGCCGTGCCTCTGGCACAAGCTGACTATGCAACCATGGGCAACACACTGGTGAAATCACAGGTCCTCACCAAAATATATTACCACAAAAGGATAGGGAAGGAAATACTAATGAAATAAAATGTGTTATAGTTGCTAATGCTTGTAGAATGTGTTACATTTCTTTACATTGTAGAGATAATATTTTTAATGCTATAAGGTATTTTAGCAAACTCATGATTCTAGATTTAGAGAAAGAATCTACAGAGACTTTTGTGTACAACTCCAAGACAGGAAGGCAGACAGATAAAACACATTTATTTAGTACTTCCTATGTGCCAGTCATTGTGATTTTTATGGAGATACAAAGACAAAAACATAAAAATGGCTTCTGCCTATGTTCACTTTCCAGCTGGGGAGAAAACTTCCAAATAATTATGTATATACAAGATACATAGAATTTAAATCTGAAATAATTTCAGAGGAAAATTCCTAAGGGTAGGAGTTAGGGATGACTAGAAAGCAGGAAGGCCCTTCCTACAGAAGGTAGGATTTCAGCTGAATATTCAAAGAAGATAGGGACACTGAGAGAGAGACAGAGAGAGAGAGACAGAGAGAGACAGAGACAGAGAGAGAGAGACAGAGACAGAGACAGACAGAGAGAGACAGAGACAGAGAGAGAGAGACAGAGACAGAGA
>NW_027186320.1:10429694-10519596 GCF_028583685.1 Petaurus breviceps papuanus
AGAGAGAGAGAGAGAGAGAGAGAGAGAGAGAGAGAGAGAGAGCCAGCCCATTCCAGGAATGGCTTACAGAATGTTCAAAGGTAGAGAGCTGAGACATAGTGTGATGAATGTGAGGAACAGCCAGTGTTGTGAGGAACATAACTAAGGGTGGGAAACTATGAAGAAAGCCAGGAGAGAGCACAACCATGAAAACATAAAGAGAATGCAGCGAGGAAGAGATGGTGATTAACAGTGTCAAAGGTTACATAAAGATGTATAAAAACAAGATTTAGAAAAAGACTTAGATTTGATAAATAACAGATAATTGCTAACATTGAGGAGAGTAATTTCAACTCAGTGATAATATCTAAATTCAAATTACAAATGATATAAAATGAAGAAACATACTACAGATAATCCTCTGATTTTAGTCAAGGTCAGGAGAGAGATAGGATGATATCAAATGAGGTTTATTGGATCAAATGAAATATTTTTTTAAGGACAGAAGAAATAGGGGCATTTCGGTAAGAAATAATGAAAGAGGAGAGTATTCTGGGAATATGGCAGAGGAGGTCCGAAGATACCAGGCTCTCAAGATTTTCTCACACAAAAAAGTTAATATAGCACTTTAGGGCAAACAAAGTGTGGGTGGAGATAAATAAGAAGAGCAGCATAACTGGGGTCCTCTTGGGATAATTTGAGAAGATCTGGAGAAAAATCCCAGTATGAGATTTGGTCCCTGCAAAGAGTAAACACCTCCAGGACAGGTTTCATTTTAACAGCAAGTGGCAAGCCTCTTAAACAATAAGCAGCAAGTCCTAGGGTTAGTTGGTTTGAGAGGTGTCCTCTTCCCTAGCCACTCAAACTTTTACCCCCAAGATAGTGCAAGGAGTTGACAGCTTGATTCCAGGAAGATTGAGGGAACATCTGCTGACCAGGAACAGCAGACATGACAGTAGAGTTAAGAGCAGCAGAGGGTGAGAAGGAATGAACACACACTCAGAAGCAGTTAGGCAAAAAGTCCCTGGTTGTGGGCACTTACAGGAAGTTGGAGGTTTGACTTTGGTTTCAGGCTAGAGGGAAGAACTGAAGGTTTGAGGCAAGAGGCAACATTTCCTGTACTCCATGGAAAGAGGTGACTACAAATACTTAAACTATTACAACAAAAAATGCACAGGCAAAGGAGAAAGATTCCGACCACAGAAAACTATTATAGGAACAGAGATGACTGGGGTTCATGCTCAGAGGAGGATACTGAAATAAAAAAAGAAGAATGCCAAATACTTACTTGCCAGAAAAGTATTTATAGAAGATCTTAAATTATAAGACTTTAAAAATCAAATGACAGGAGTCAAGGTGGCAGAGTGAAAGCCAGGACTCATCCGATCTCCTCTGTGAATTCCGTCGGTAACCTCTAAAAATGAATCTGAATGGATTTTAGAGTGACAGAATCCATTGGGAGATAGTGTGGCAGATTCCCAGTCCAGGAAAGTGAGCATGTAGAACTGGGCAGGGGGAATGTAGACTGTGCAGGCTCTACCAGTGCAGACCTGAGACCAGACCTGAGACAATGGAGCAAGAGCAAGCCCCAGATTTATAGACCTCTCATTGTGGGATGGAGGATCAGTCCAAGCTGGGTAAAAGAAAGCACAGGGTCTGGGACAGTGACAACAGCTTCTCCTGGGGCTATCAGCACACAGCCTGAATGTTTAAAAATAAACTACCTGAACTTCCAGGATCCAAGATTGCAGAGTAAACCCTAGTTGCTCTAATCCCCCTCCCTGACCCTGAAAACCCAGAGATTATTGCCCCAGTGTAAAATCCTGAAGTAGTGGAAGGAGCAGGCTTGGGAGTCCTAGAAGAAGGGTGTGATGGAAGCAGTGCTGAGCCTAAAGTGAAGGGCAGGAATTGCCGCAACAAACCCCATCTCAGCTGACCAGCAGGAGATCCTGAAACCCGGGGGGATGAAGCCACCAGCCATTTAGACCAGAAGCCCAGGTGTGCCTTAGTAAAATCAAGTAAATCTGCAGATACCAGCCCAACAGGCTGCCAGCTTCTGAACCTGCCTGAAATCTAGTGCAGGGTCACAGATGTGGAAGCCTGAAGTGGACAGACCATCCCTTACCCACACATTACTCTGTGAGCCTCAGGGTAACCCAGGGGAAACACTGAGAGTCCTGGCCTTGGATGCAGGCTAGACACCCAGAGGCTACAGTCCACAAAGTCAATTACCAGGCCCCTAGCTCCCAGCATGAGAAGCATGAGTCAGAGCCCTCTGTACCACAGAAGCAGAAATCCACTTTAAAAGCCAGAAAATAGTCAACCACAATGCATCAGAAGCAACCAAAGACACTTGAATCTTATTATCGTGAATAAGAAGAATCATTTTTAGGAGACGCCATCAACTCTATATCCACACTTGAGAGAACAAAAGGAAACATGAACTGGTCTCAAACCCAAAAAGCACTCTTGGAAGAGCTCAAGAAAGATTTTAAAAGCCAGATTGGAGAGGTAGAAGATAAATTGACCAATTCTTTTAAAATTATATTGAGCAAAATGGGAAAAATGGGAAAACAAATCCTTAAAAAGTAAAATTTGTGAAGTGGGTTGGGAGGTTAAAAAACTAACTGAAGAAAATACTTCCCTAAAAATGAAATCTGAACATATAATGGGAGAAAAGAAAAGAAGGAGGCAGAGAAGGATAAATTATAGCACATGACGAGGCATAAAAACATACTATAATATAGGGAAAGAAGGGAGGGAGATGAATATTATATAAACTTTACTCTCATTGGTTTTGGTTCAAGAAGGGATTAACATAATCAGATAAGTTTAGGATTCTAATGTGAAAAGACATGAAAACTTGTTATAGTATAGAGAAAGGGGGAAGGGAGAGGAGCATTGTATAAAATTTATTCTAATCAGTTTGGGTTCAAGGAGAGCATAACATACTCTGTTAAGTGTAAAAATTCTATTGTGTCCCAAAGACAATAGGAGGAGTAAGGGGAGAAGGGGGGGAGTTTCAAAGGGAGGGAAATAGTAGTGAGGGGAAAAGGTAGGTAAAGGGAGCTAGGTTCATAGGGAGGGAATACTGAGGAAGGCAGTGGTCAAAAAGAAAACTCTTAAGGAAAGCAAGGAAAGGCGGTGGTCAAAAGGAAACCTCTTTAGAAGGTGAAGGGAGAAATAAAAGCATAAAGAGGGAAGGGAATAGGATGGAAGGAAATACACAGATAGTATTGAAAACAGTGACTCTGAATGGGATTACCTCTTTCATAAAACAGAAGGGGATAGCAGAATGGATTAAAAACCATAATCCTAAAATATTCTGTCAACAAGAAACACATTTGAAGCAAGGGGATACACACAGGGTAGAGGTAAAAGTCTAGAGTGGAATATATTTTGCTTCAGCTAAAGTAATAAAAGCAGGGGTAGATCTAATTAAAAGAGATATGGAAGGAAACTATATCCTGCTATAAGGCACCATTGCAACTGAAGCAATATTATTACTTAACACGTATGCCCCAAGCTTTATAGCATCCAAATTCCTAGTGGAGAAGTTAAGGGAATTGGATGAGTCGATAGATAGCGAAACTATTTTAATGGGAGCCCTCAATCTTGCCCTCCGTGAACTTGATAAGTATAACCTCAAAATAAAGAAGAAATAAGTTAAGAAGGGCAATAGAATTTTAGAGAGTGCAGATGTGATAGAATGCTGGAGAAAATTGAATGGACATAAAAAGGAATATACCTTCTTTTCAGGGTACATGGCACATACACAAAAAAATGACCATGTACTAGGGCATAAAACCTAACTATTCAATGCAGAAAGGCAGAAATATTGAATGCATCCTTCTCAGATCATGATGCAATAAAAATTATATGAAATAAAGGGCCATGGAAAGAGAATAAAAACTAATTCTAAACTAAATAATTTAATCCTAAAGAATGAGTGGGTCAAACAAGAAATTATAGAAACTATCAGTAATTTCTTTGAAGAGAATGACAATAACAAGACAACATACCAAAAATTGTGGGATGCAGTAAAAGCAGTTCTTAGGGGAAGTTTTATACCCCTGAATGCATAAGTCAATAAAATAGAGAAATTGGGCATGCAACTAAAAATGTTAGAAAAAGTACAAATTGATAATTCCCAATTAAATACTAAATTGGAAATTCTGAAAACCAAAAGAGAGATTAATGAAATTGAAAACAAGAAAACTATTGAGTTAATAAATAAAACTAAGATCTGGTTTCATGAAAAAAAAATAAAATTGATATGCCTTTTGTCAATATGATAAAAAAGAAGAAAACCAAATTACAAGTATCAAAAATGAAAAGGGTGAATCTACCTCCAATGAAGAGGAAATTAAAACAATAACTAGAAATTATTTTTCTCAATTGTATTCACATAAATTTGAAAATCTAGTAAAATGGATGACTATTTACAAAAAATACAAGTTGCCTAGATTAACTGAAAATGAAGTAAATTACTTTAAAAATCCATCTCAGAAAAAAGAAATTTAAGAAGCCACCAATGAGCTCCTTAGGAAAAAATCTCCACAGCCAGATAGATTTACTAGCAAGTTCTATCAAACATTTAATGAATAATTGATTCCAATATTTTACAAACTATCTGGAAAAATTGGAGAAGTAGTCCTATCAAATTTTTGTTACAACACAAATATGGTACTGATACCTAAATCAAGAAAAGTCCAAACAGAGAAATAAAATTATAGGCAATTTCCCTCATGAATATGGATGCAAAAATTTAAGTTAAATATTATCAAAAAGACTATAGCAACTTGTCTCAAGAAAAATATACTTTGATCATGTAGGATTCATTCCAGAAATGCAAGGATGGTTCAATATTAGGAAAACTATCAGGATCATCTATAATATCAACAATAAAAATAGCAGAAACCATATAATTATCTCAATAGATGCAGAAAGGGCTCTTGACAAAATACAATACTCATTACTATTAAAAACACTAGAAAGTATAGTAATAAATAGTGTCCTTTTTAAAATAATAAGAAATATCTATATAAAACCATCAGCAAGTATTTTGGGTAATGGGGACCAGCTAGAAGCATTTTCAATAAGATCAGGGGTGAAACAAGGTTGTCCACTATCACCCCTCTTATTAAATTTGGTACTAGAAATGTTAATTTAAATATGATGATGCCACAATTAGAATTACACAAGACCTAATAGCAGAGATAATAAAGGACTGTAGGTCTTGGATCATAATATATTAAAGACTAAAGGAACTGGAACTGGCCAAAAAATATCATATCCTGCAAAGTTAAGTATTATCTTGAATGAAAAAATGCATTGTTAATAAACTCTCAGACTTTCAAGACTTTGTTAAAAATGAGTCCTGAACTTAATAGAACTGACATTCAAGAAAGAATAAAAAACATAAGAAACATAACAAAGACTGATAATAAGGGTTCCACAAGGCCAGACTATTTGCTTTTTATATATGTAAAATGTATGTCTAAGATTGTTATTAATAATTGGGTAGTTCATAAGAAAGACGGGGGCAAATCTGAGTATGATATGAGTTTAAAAAGTAAAACCATTCAGGAACATATTAGCAGAGTAATTGTTTTATAGAAATGAATTTCAAGAGGAAGAATTGATACTTAGGAATTAGATGGGGGAGGCAGACTGGTAGTTCTGTTAACCTACTTTCATTGGGAATAAGTTTAAGAGGGAACAGAACATATATATTTAAAAGACTATGGGGTGGCTAGGTGGCACAGTGAATAGAGCACCAGCCCTGGAGTCAGGAGGACCTAAATTCATATCTGGCCTCAGACACTTACTAGCTATGTGAACTTGGGCAAGTCACTTAACTCCAACTGCTCTGCTTTCCCCCCTCCAAAATATGTTCTGCTATGCACACAACAAGCTTTTTTTCTCCTTTCTAAATTTGTGTTAAAGTTCTAATATTTAAGTTTTTTCTTTTTTCTTTTTTTTCTATTCTGCATTTGTGTTCTGACATTTGAGTCTAAAATAAAATTTTGAAAATAAGTTAGGAGCTAAAGGATATATAAAGCTGAAATATTAGATAGGGACTAGGGTCATTCTACTTGAGGAGATAGGAGATGAGGAGGTAAGGAATCAAAGATGAACTTTGAGGGATTTCTTTAGGGATGCCTCATAGGAATGAAGGAAGAAATATCAAGAGAGGGTGTCTGAGTAATGTGAGATAATGAGGAGGGCAAAAGAAGGAACTGTCAATATTTGGCTTTGATTATTTTTTTGTGAATTATGACGCATGATCTACTGCTGAAAAAATGGGGGAGGGAGTATTGGGGAAGGTTCCAGGATTGAAGAAAATATTTGAAATAATCACTGTTGTGAATAGAATTCTGAATTAATTAAGGAGGTATAAAGGGATTTCTTTGTTGTAGTAAGGGCTTAGTTGAGATTACATGAAATCAATTTGTTGTAGATGCAATCCATGTGTTTTTGTCATTTCTTCATTTATACTGGGTATTTTAGCAATCCCATAATTCTAGATTTACAGATGGAATTGCCAGAGGCAATTGTGTTCAAATTCCAGTCAGTCAGTCAATAGGCATTTATTAGGTCCTTCTTATGTGTCAGTCACAGTGCTTTCTATGGAGATACAAAGACAAAAATAAAAATATGGCCTCTTCCATTAAGGAACTCACTTTTTATTGGAGGTGACAACATGCAAATAACTTTATATGTAAGATAAATCAAGTATAAAAGGAATTCCATAACATGTAAGTAGGAGCAATGGAAGTTGATGGTAGGAATAATTCAAAATGTGTATTTGGCAAATTATAAGTAGTAAGAGAACAAGGAAGACAGGACTTAAAGTGTAGAGAAAAATGTAAAATTGAATTGATTCATCAAGGTATTGAGATAGTAAAGGTGATGGCCTGGGAAAGAACTGAATAGTGGAGGCCTTAGAAATCATGATGCAAAGCTATAAGGCCTAGGGAAGGATGGAAATATAAAAGAATATATTAAAAACAATATATATATATACATATATATAAATATAAAAGGATATATTAAATAAAGGAATTTGTGAGTCATGGCAAGGTATGACCATCTGTGTGTAGTGAAAGCTGTATGTAATAGAAATAGAAAATAATGGAAAATTAGTAGGTGGTAGTACAGGGAAGTGATTTCTGTGAAAATGTCAGTATGTGCTTTAACTATCCTAGCAATTGAAATTCATATGTCCTCTGAATGATTTATCTGAAATCTTCCCTAATGGCAGAGACATGAACTAAGTAATTTCTCAATCTCAAGATTTCTTCTATGTGTATGAATTTAGAAATTAGTGTTGCATTTAAAAATCTAATTAATCATTAAAAATCACTATAATGTCTATTGAAAGTTAAAAGACTGTATAATAGAACAGAGAGACAGTGTGTTACAATGGAGTCATGCAGACCTTGGTTCAGATTCCACCTCTGACATAGACTGGCCCTATGATCTGGGCAAGTCCCTTAATGTCTCAGCGTGTCTTAAAGGCTGTGAGTTTCAAAGAAGTTATGACCTGTTTCAGCACAGGTAATTTTCTCATGAAGGAATTCCCAGTAGTAATGAAATCATAGTGCTAGTCCCTATTTCCTTAGTGGAACAATTGTACATTTTATTCTCCATATGTGGGAATAAATATTTCATTGAAGAATAGAATTTATATTCCTATGGGAAATATCATTCTTCAATTTAAACAAAGACACTAACCTTTGAGAATCATATTATTTCAAGTAAGAGTAATGGTTCTGATAACTGAATTACTTCCCCCAGTTAAACTAAGCATGACTCTGTTAAGTAGATACTCTTGGAGTAATGATAGAATTACCAAGTAACCTTTGATATAAACATAGAATATCATTATGAAAATCCTGTTGTGGTTATTCAATTACATGACTTTAAACATTTTTATAGTACATATCAATGTATTTTTAAATTATAAGTTTAATCATTATTTTTAAAATAAATCAACTTGTCTTTAAAGATTATTTTAAAATAAAGTGGTCAAACTCCCAAACACAGTGAGAACATAGTTACATGATAGGAGTAGTACAGCTAGAGGAAAAGAATAGAATTTGAAATTACATGGAAAATAAGATCCCCATGGGATTTCCTATCCTGAAAGCATAACTCTCAGCTCAATTTAAGTGAAAAGGTGAATCTATAGTTTTGTCACATGCATCATCATGCATATGAAATTTTTATTAAGATGAGAGTATACTAAAAAGAAGATAAAGAAAAGAGGGAAATGTGGTATGCCTAATAATAACAATAATAATTTCTCCTGAACAAAACAGATGAACAGCATTTGTTTTTCTCTTCAATAGACAGTGTATCACTGTCAGATCTTCTACCATTTGACCACAACTGAAGAAGAGATTACTTGCTTGAAATTAGATTGTTACAGGTTCTACCATTAATCTTAGTCTTTCCTAAGCTTAACAATGTCCTTCAAATTCTGGAGCTATTTCTATTTCTATAACAGATGTTGTCCTTTTACTATTTTATTACTGTCTTCATAACACTGGCAATGAGTTCATCAAGTATGTTCATTCTTCAATAAGTTACCCAACTCCTAGATGATGTGGGCCAGATTTCCAATATCTAAAGTACCTAAATTGATTAATCCCAAGAAGATCTATGTGTTCTTCAGCTAATTATTTCATAATCTGACAAGATGAATACCTAAAAGTTGTTCCAGTGTTAACACACTCAGTAAATTACCAACTTATTCCAAATGTGCTGATAGCATTAATGCAGTTTCCTGAAATACCTCATTGATTTACACTGCAGCACTTTATACATAGTGAGACTCTAGAGAGATAGAACCAGAGATTATAGTCTAGTCAAGTCAAGCCAGCAAACATTCATTCTAGTCTATATTACAGTATGTGCTTTTGAGTTCTATCACATATACTTCATGAGAAGCACTACTACCTTCTGGTAGATTGTTGAGTTTGAGTTCAAGAAGACCTAGGCTCAAATTCTGCTTGACACTTATTAGCTGTGTTAAACTTGACAAATCACTTCAAACTAATGTGCCTCATGCTGTTGCCAAGATTTATCAAATAGGTCACAGCCTAGGGTCTTCTGGTACAGAGATATCTGAAGCCAAGTATTTCCCTTCATAAAGAGACTAAAAAACCCTTCATGAATCCCTTATGAGAATCAAAAAGTTAATTTTATTAAATACTTATCAAAGTAACTTTAATGTAGCTTGTGAGTTTCTCAAACCCTATGTATCATAGAGTTTTAACTGTACAAATGAGGGCAGTGAAGATTAAAGACTGATAGTACTTTATTCTAACAAAAGGGGTTTTAAGTGCTGTTCTTGATCTAAAGGGAAAAGTAGGTATCTTTAATAATCTAGTCTTCAGCTAGGATCTCTTTATTAAAGGAATACTCCAGTAATCAATGCTAAAAACATTGATGCTGTTTCCCGAAGTTTCAAAATCATTGAAAGGAAATAGTAATAAGACAAACTTTCTTAAAATATTAATATTTTGTTGATTTTATTTAACTAATGTTCCCTTGAAAGACTATCAGTATATATGAAGAAATATATGCATAATTTTGCATTGCTTCAAATGACTAGATGAAAGTTTAAGTATTACAATTCTCTTTTCTACAACACTGAAAGTTTTCAAGAAAAATAACAGCAACAATAACCAAGCCTTTTCATACAACCAACTCCTCAGGTGGTGAATTTTCTTTTTCAGTGTTTTCATGGTGCAGGTCATATTAAATTCTATCTTGGATCTTATAATGATTAATAGTTAAGAGTATAATGGAATATTAACTACAAATCTTTGCCTCCTAAAATTCTATGTAATTTTTATGTACTGAAGTAAAACCAAAAGAATCTCCTAATACATATAAATGGTAAGAGACCACCTCTAAAATAATCATTTGTTTCCTCTTTGAAACAACAACAAATCCGCTAGTTCCTTCTCTTTTTCAACATTTGTCAGAACTATAGATTCAAGTATATCACGAAAGTCACTGGAAACTCTATAGCTTTTATTTTTGTCCTGTGCTTACTGGAAGAGGTGACATATCTAAAACTTAAACAGTGAACTTTCTGGGAAAACAAATGATTCAATTTGCCCTTTTGATCTTAAGGATATACCAGTTCAGTTCTTGACTTTTATTTGCTACCTAAATAAAATAATAAAAATAAATAAAAGAAAGACAACTGGAGATAACATCCTTTGGCCTTTTTGAGACTGAGATAAGGTTGATATAACAGTACAATTCAGGGTAAAGTAATGGATTTTTGAATTCATGATGAATATTCCATAAGTAAGAGTTAGTCATAAATCAAAAGCATCAGTCTTAACTCTGTAATAAGTAATGGTACACATTCATGATATTAAAGATTTAAAAGCATGTTTTTGTGGTTTTAAAAAATATTCTTGGTTAGAAACACAGTACATAATATTCACTGAGATAATGAGATATTGGAAAGCACTTGTCACAATGTGTGACACATAGTAGGCACTTAATTAGTTGGTCCCTGCCTCATTCCCAGTCATCTGAAAATGGTGTATTAATGAATAGATAATCAGGAGGTATTACAATGTGTATTCAAATTCTGCCTCAGACATATAGTGTCTTTGTGTCTCTGAATGTCTAAGTGCCCATAGGTAATTTCTTGAGAACACAAATAGCAAAGCAATTGTTGGTCAGATAGGGAGAGAGTTTCTTCATCACCCCAGATGAGAGCACAGACCTACAAGTATCTAGCAAAGGCTTAGCATTAGCTGAAAAGACATCTTGTGGAAAACTATTAGAGGAATAAATACAAATGACTTGCTCAGAACTATATATAACTTAAATATTTAACCTCTCTGAGGAAGAGGGAGAAGGTATGTGTACTGGAAACCCCACCTAAGGTATGAATGTAACAGAGGGTATACTGTTTTTTGAAGAAAAGATGCTTATTGTCAGACTATTATTATTATTCTTTATCAAAATATATTTTTAATTTTTTTCTTCCATAGATGGGTATAATTAATCAAATAAGTAAAAAAAAGAACCAAATTAAATGAGGGAAGAAAAAATTTAAAGCAAAGTGAAAGAAAATAAAAAGTGGTTAGAAATATGACAAAATTGCATTATTACTTATACCTCATATTATTTCATACCTCATACCCAAAATTTGTTACAATTTTTTTTTAAATATGTATATTGTCTTTGAAAACATATGATCTTGGGAGTCAGTCAAGATTTCAGTGTCTCAGGAAGAAGTGTATCAAACAGCCTCTCCAAAAGAAGAAAATAAAAACTGCTCCAAATAGATCTAGAAAAATATTCAAGAGCTAATACTTAAAGAGAAATATAAGAAAAAGTCACTGTAAATCATCTAGAGACACTCAGCTTGGTTCTAGCCAGGAACGCGATATTGAACATTCTAGTACAAAGTGATGCTGTGCAAAACAGTAAGAGGATATACCAGAGTAGACCTATAACAACATACCTTTACCTCATGCAAGGTATGAGGATATCTGCCAAAAGGTACCATTGTCTCTCAATTAAATTCTGAATCACATATTCAGGTGGAATGAGAGGAGGATTTGTACTTCTATTTTAGAATTATCTAAGGTTTTGACAGAACATAGGTGGTATACCAAAAGAAAAGCAAGTTCAGAAATAAGCAGCAACTGTGTGTCTTGGACCTCATGAGTGAGGTCTCAATTCCAACTTCTAGCCCAAATGGAAGACTTCAGCACAATAACCATGGCAGTAATTCCAGACCAAAGGGAAGCCTGCCTTTCTTTCAGTCTTAACCAACAGAACTTCCTAGTGAGTTGACAATATGTAAATCCAACAGTGGTTTACTGTTGCTCAGACCTAAACCCATCTTTTAAGGTGAAAGGGATGCTCACAATAAGATACAAACCCACAAAAAGAGAATAACTTTGAGATATATATATAGATATATATATATGTATATATGTGTGTGTATATATGTATATATATATATATAAGAAAAATCTTAAAGTACAAGTCAGTTTGAGTACAAATTCAATTAGAATTCCCAAAAGAGATGAGGTAAGAGTTGTCTCTGTGTGTAGGGATAGGGGGATGTTAAAACATTTTTTTAAATAAATTAAATGAGAATGCTAGACTTGAAAGATGGAAAATATATATTTTTTTCTTTTCAGAGGGCAATTGGGGTTAAATGACTTGCCCAAAGTCACACAGCTTATAAGTATGTCAAATGTCTGAGTCCGGATTTGAACTCAGGTCCTCCTCCCTCCAGGGCCAGTGCTCAAGTCACTGCACCAACTAGCCACCCTGAAAGAAGTAAATATTTAAGAGTTATGGAATAGCTACTTGGAAGGGAAATTAACATCTTGACATGGATGATGAAAGCCTTCCCCAAGAAAGAAAACTGGTAAGCATGTAAATAGAACAAAAAAAAATCTAATCATTCCTTGAGACAACAAAAAATATTCCAAAAGAAAAAGAATGAAAAAATGGATAATTCACCTTATCATCTTATATAAAAAATAACTGATCTGAAAAACAGATTTATGGGGAACAGTTTAAGAAACATTTTTTGACTTTACTGTCATAACAGGAAAAAAAGAATGTAGACAGCATATTTCAAGAAACCTTAAAAGAAATTGCCAAGACTTCTTACATCCAGAGGGTAAACGGGAAGTAGAATGAGTTCACCACTTACCTCCTTACATAAATCCCAAAATGAAAGGCCTTGGGAACATTGCAGACAAAGTTCAAAGCTTGTAGGTTGAATAAAATACTGTGAATAACTAGAAAGAAATAATTTTAAGTACCAAAGAGGCACAGTCAAGATCACATATGAATTAGCAGCAATTACTATACAGGAGTGGAAAGTTTGTTAAACAATGTTTCAGAAATTTTAAAAAAATGTAACAATACAGACAAGAATAACTTATTTAGCAAAACTGAGTATAATCCTATAAGGGGAAAAGTGACCTTTTATGAATTAGAGGACTTCCAAGCATTTCTGTTTAAAAAGACCAGAACTGTTTTGAAACTTTGAAGTTTAAATACAAGAGTTAACAGAAACATAAAAAGGTAAACATGAATAAACAATCCTAAGGAACTGAAAAAGGACAAACTGCCTACATAGAAATATGTTGAGATGATATATGTGTCTCCTCTAGACACTATCATCTTTAGGTGTCATATATGAAAACTAGTTAGATGAACCTATCAGTGTTTCTTCATTGTCTTAATGATATTAAGGTGAGAATGGAAAGAAAAAGAAAGAGGAACACATTGTGGATGAGAAAGGAAGGGAAATATAGCTTAAATAATATATTGAACTTAAGTAGAAAGTACAAATAGATGCCTATCTAAAGAAGGCATCTAAAGAAGGGGGGGAGTGAAGGAAATTAGTAACATTGTATATCATTCTCTTCTAGTTAAAGGAGGGAAGAATACATAGAAACACAAACATAGAAATGTAATTTAACTCAACAAGAAAATAGGAGGGAAGAGAGAAAGGAAGAAAAAAGAATAAAAAATAGGTAGATTAAGAGAGAGATCATACCTAAGCCAAATAAATTCTAATATATGTATATATATGTATATATGTGTGCATGTATATATATGGCTCTTTTTATAGTGTCAAGTAAGGAGAATATGAGGGGTGCCCATTAGTTGGGGAATGGCAGAACAAGTTTTGGAATATAAGTGTGATGAATATTCTTCTATCCTAAAAAGCATGAAGGGGACAGTTTTAGAGAAACGTTGGAAAATTCATATGAACTACAAAAAGAGAGCAATTTATATGATGACAACAGTGTAAAGACAAAGAATTAGAAATTCCCATCAGCTTTAATGAGTAACTACAATTCTAGAAGGGTAATGATGAAACCTGCTACTCACCTCCTGAAAAAAAGGTGAGTACAGCATAGGACACACATATGCATATGCATACATGCATGCACATATATGCACACATATGTCTTTAGGACATTATTTTTGCAGAAATTTGTTTTGCCAACCTACCTATTTATAAAATGGGTCATGTTTTTCTTTCTTTCTCAAATAGATGTTTGGGTGGGAATGGAAAAAATCAGTTTTCCTGATTGAAAAAATTTGTAAATACACAATAACAAAAATATTTCTCTTCTGAACTTCTTTTCCCTGTACTTATGTTTTTGTTATTGTTTTCAATGTTGTTTTTGTCTTTACAATTAAAGTCATGTATATATTCTTTTGGTTTCATTTTCATCAATCTATATTACTTTATAAGTTGTTTCATTTGCTTTCTTGTTCACAATTTGGTTAGGTACAATTCTTTTCTCTTACATTCATATACTATAATTTGTTTAGTTTTCTTGAGTCAATGGGTATTTATTTTTCCAGTTTATGCTGTAGACAATTGGCCTGTTAGAAAAAAATCCAACGTATTTTTGTTGGTGCTTGATATTGTTGTTTTTAACCTTGTTCACAGCCTAATTAGGTTAGGAGGATAACTGGGTCAACGTCTGAATATATTTTGTCCTTTTCTTTATAATTTTATATTATTTTCCAAGTGATTTAAACCAATTTGCACATCCACCTGGAGTATATTATCATATCTGTTTTTCCACAGTTATACTAATATTTAATTTAATCATCTTTTGTTATCTCTGCCAAATTTGAATTAGATAATGTATCTAAGACATGTTTTAATTTATATTTTCCTGACTATTAGAGATGGGACATTGTATTTGTAGTCAATAATAATTTGTTTCTGTTTCTAATATTGGGTTTTCATATACCATGGTCACTTTCATATAAATTTATGTGACCTAGTCTGAAGATATATAGATTGACATAAGACTCTTCCTTCAAGGAGTTTACAAATCTACCTCAAATATAAATGGTATGTGTGGAAAATTGCAGGCAAGAGAAAACACTAAAACCTGGAGACCTTAGGAAGCTTCAGGGATCAAGTGTCATTTGAGCTAAAGCTTAGGAAAGATAAAGAATTTTGAGATGCAGAGGGAAAACAGTAAGGTGGGGGTAGGGACAGTTTGTACAAATGATGGGATAATATAAATAGATGTTTAGACAGACAGACCAACAGACAGATAGATGATAGATACATAGATGCATAGACAGATACATGGATACATACACAAATAGATGGGAATGCTGAATTTGAGATGAACTGGTAATTTGGTAGTTTAATTGAAACAATTTATTAAGGGGACACATACAAAATTAAACTAGACTGTATTTTGGAGTTTCCTATTGTCTTTAGGAATCTCCTAACAAATTGCTCCATCTGCATTTAAAACCTTACACAACCTGATCCCAATTTCCTAAGATTGTTATTCATTGTTCTCTTTTATATATTCTAAGATCTAGTCAAACTGACTTTTTTGTTGTTCCTCAAACTCATTTTCTTTTCCATCTATGTGTCTTTGCAAGATTGTACCTACATGTCTAGAATTCACTTCCTTCCCATCTGTCTCTTAGTATGTAGTTTCTATCAATGTTTACCTCTAACATCACCCCGACTTTCTGTCTTATATATTTATTTATTTATATTTTTAGACAAGCACCAGAACTCAAATACTGCATAGAGAAAAGTAAAACAAACATGTCATAAACTTAAATATTGAAACTTAAATACAAAGCAAGCAAAGAAACAAAGCATGTCATGTTCACACCAGAACATAAGGGAGGATCCAAAATGTGTAGTAATACATTTTCATTTTAAGAAAGCTTGTTCTGTTGAGAGATTTTCATCTTTTCTGTGCTTCCTAGTAAGTTTTCTTTTGCTCTCTGCTTTGTACTTTTTACTTTATTCTTTCATCCCCCTTCCTCCCCCATCCCCATCAGAAAGCTACAATTAAGTGCATATATATATATATATATACACATATACGCATATGTACATATATAGACATATACTCTACTCAATAAATTCTACCTTCAACCCACTACCTTGATCTTCTATTACTTTGCCTACCCAACTTCAAAGATCTTTCTCTTATCCTCCCATTCTCATTGATCTCAACACCCTTCTATACTACCCTTTTAAACATATTCCCTCACCATCCCCTCTAGAGATCTTCCATTATTCTCTTCCTCTCATTATACCCTTACTATTTTATTTCTTCTGAATTTAGGTTTCTATACTCACACACACACACATATATATTGATCCCTCTTGAAACCATTCCTGATGAAAGTAGGTTACCAGAACTACCAGCCCTCCTCCCCACACACACCTAATTCCTCTGTGACATTTCTTCCTCTCACACCTCATTTGTGTAAGATAATTAGTCTTTTTTAACTACTCATAGATGGTTTTACTTTTTAAAGTCATAGCACAATCAGGTCTACCCCAATCTTTCTTACAAACTACCCAATTGCTAATGTCTATCTTAGGCATACATATTACATTCCATGTATATTGAAAACTAAATGATCTTTTTTTATGGAATCCCTTGAAATAACTTTCTGTTTTTCTTGATCCTTCCACAACTTTTCCATGAAAAAGTGCATTTTGTTGAATTGAATAGTTTTATGTTTACAACTAGGAAAACATTATTTTCCTCCTATCTTTTCTTGAGGACAGGAAAGGTTTCATTTCTTTCTTCGAAATCTCAGAGAGAGAAAAGACTGGAAAAGCAAGCTAAAGCTTGAATTATTTGGACATCATAACAGGACAAACTCATTGGAAAAGACCCTGATACTGGGAAAGATTGAAGGCAAAAGGAATAGGAGATAGCATGAAATGGCTAAATAGTGTTATAGAAACCACAAACATGAAATTCAACAGATTTTAAGAGAGAGTGGAAGATAGAAGCACTGGGACTCATGAGGTCATGACAAATTGGACTAAATGACTGAACAACAAAAGAAAAACAATTTGAAAAACATTCCAGGAAAGGACTTCAGTAAGGCTTATATAAGCCATATACTACAAAATACTTGTTTGATTTTTTTTACTATTTTAAGGACAGAAAAACACCTTTATAAATAAACCCAGTAATCAATAAAGTTACATTTCTGGGTCACCAAGGTATGTTAAGTCAGATTTCACTTCATACATATAAGATGTCAGACGCTAAGAGAAATGCACTATTATACTGGGGCACATATGTTTTTTTCCTGCTGGCTCAATACCAGGAATGCATAGATTATGAGTAGAGGTAATGGATCTGTGCTAGAACTTCCAAATAATTATTGGAAATTTATCCAATTTGTGATTAAACAATGCATTTGCAAAACACCTAGGCAGCATTAGGGAAACAGTCTGCCCATATAATAGAACAAAGCTAACAGGTCCATGTGGAGATAAAACCCTTGAGTTGAGTTTAAATAAAATAAAGCTAAATTGCCTAAAGTGTCACCAGCTTCCTGGAAAGCTTCTCAATTAGCTCTGCTGGTAGAACATAAGCAACTTTATGTCAGAATCATATACTGAAGTCTAATGAATAGTTCATTTGTGTCAAAATGCAAATTAGGTTTGAAAATGCTATGCTCAAGTTAGTTTGGCTGTATTTCACAAGCACAGATTGTATCCCATACTATCTTGATAAATAAAAAAAAATGTCTGTTTTCTCATCTTTGGCAATCAATCAAACAACACTTATCAATTGCATATGCAGCTAGGTGGTGCAGTGGATAGAGTGCCAGGCCTGAAGTCAGAAAGATTCCTCTTCCTGAGTTTAAATTTGGCCTCACTTACTAGCTGTATGACTCTGAGCAAGTCACTTCACCCTGATCTTTTACAGATATTCAGTAAAATTGGCTGGAGACCCCAAAAGTGGCCAGGAAGATTTAGACATGACTTAAACAAATGAACAACATTCACGGGTACTGGTGCTTAAAATATAAGGGAGAGAAAAGAAATAAGTTATCAAAGAGGTTGCCTTCTAACTAAGTAGATCATGTTACTTGTTCTTCATTTTGAAGAGAACTATTGATAATATGGAGTAGTCTTGAGTTAAGCAAAGTCATCAGACTCATTCTCTCTTCCAAAGTCTTTGAAGTCCAGTGGGAAGACAAAAGTCAGGAGGACTGGTGATGGCTGAACATGCAATACATGAATTTGACATCTTCAATACCTGACCAAGCTCTAAGGACTCCCCAGAATCTTCTCCAACCTCTTTAATGGCCATTGGAACAAATTTTTCTCATCCATCCATTCTTCTAAGGGAAGTCTTCACATGCATGGGGTGTACATCTCCCTAACTTAATAATGGGTTTGAGGCTCGTTAGTTACCTTTAACCTGATTTAGTCCATCACTGATATTTTTTTTTATCAGGGTGTGGCTGATGCACATGCCACAGCTTATTTGAGCCACAAGAGAGAGTTGGGTGAAAGTGAACACCAAAAGTGGATGATCAGTCCTGAAAGAACTTGGAAAACTGTCAAACCAGAGGTGTATGTCCCCCCTGAACATCCTATACACCCCTGAGGATTTACATACACATATATGCTTATATGGGAAAATTAATACAGAGCAAGGTTAAATGAAAGATAGGGAGGAAGAACAGCAATTGAAGAAATCAGGAAAAAGATTTCATGTTGAAGACTACACTTGAGCTGGGAGTCTACAGATAATAAGGATTCTGTGAGGTGACAGTAAGGAGAGAATACATGCCAGGTAAGTAGGATGGCCAGCACAAAAAGCAGACTCTATGAGATGTCATACCATATTGAGAAAATCAGTCTAATTGGACTTTAGAATATGGGGAAAGAATCAAAGCATAATAAGGATGGAAAGATAGGTAGGGACCAGGTTGTGGGGAACTTTTATGCCAAACAGGATAATATGTTGTCTTAACTGCAACAGTGAGTCCCTTGAATTTATTAATTGGGGAGTGAAATGGTAAACTCTAACATAAAGAAAAATCATAAGGAAGAATTCTTTTAAAAAACAGATTGGTTTGCAAGACAGGTGGATTTAGAGAAAAGATGCTAAGTTTTATATTAGAAGTACTGAATTTGGAATTTCTCTCAGATATTAAAGTTGAAATATCCCCTGGATAGTTGGTGATGTTGGACAGACTGGGGAAGGGGGACAATAGGGTGAAGATATAGACTTTTGTAGATATAATAATTAAAACTGTGTCAACTGTGGAGGTCATGAATAGAAAGAATGTAGAGACAAAATAGAACAGGACCAAGGACTGAGTCTTAGGGAATATACATATTTAAGGGGAATACAATGTTTGGACTATGAGTTAGCAAAGGAGAAGGAGAATAATTATTCACAGAGGTATAGACAACATTGTGGAGAAGAAAAAAAGGTGTCACAAAATCCCAGAGAGGGGTGTGTATCTCAGTTGAAAAAGTGATCAATAGTGCCAAATGCACCATAGAGGTCAAGAAAAATAAGGACTGAGAAATGACCATACAACTAATAACTTTGGAGAGAATAGTTTCAGTCAAGTGATGAGATTAAAAGTCACACTGCAAAGGACAGAGTAATAAACAAGTGGATAGAAAATGAAGACAAAAAAGTATATATAGTTTTCTTTGAGTTGGAGAAAGTAAGGGAAAAAATATAGGATATGCTATATAAGATATGGTGGGGTTTTATAAAATACTTTTGTTTGCTTTGTTTTGTTTAGAGATGTATAAGAAATGGGGATGTTTGAAGGGAATGGGGAAGAAACAGAGACACTCCAGTTTATTGAGATAAAAAGAGCAGGTTGAGAAAGTGAGCAATCTGAAGTTGAAAATATTAGGGGATAGTATCAAGGGCATATGTAGACATGATGACCTGGAAAAGGAAAAGAACCACAACATTACCAAAGATTAGAAGAAAGAAGAAGAGAGAAAGACAAATGTCAAGGGATTTTGAGATAAAAAAGAAGGATCAAGAGGGAGTTCATTGTAAGTGGGTTCAATTTTCTCAGTAGAGTCCAAATGCTTAGCTAAGGAAGTGGGGAAGCAGAGATATGTTAGACCTCAGAACTGCAAAGAAGATTTGAATTAGATCCTTTGGAGAATGAGGTTAGGAGTTGATTCTGGAAGAATAAAATGATGGCTTTATTTCTATTAAAATCCAGTTGATATCAAATAACATGTTTCTAGAATACCCAGAGGATCTTTGGATCATCAAAAATGCATTACAGCTAATTAAACACACACACACACACACATACACACAACTTATCTAAAAATCAAAATGACAACAACCTCTTGTTATGATGAGTTCAGTCTGATCAATAAATCAATGAGCATTTATTAAGTGCCTCCTATATCCCAGGACACACAAAGACAAAAATAAAATTATCCCAAATGCAGTGGAGTTTTCTAAATCTTAGGTAGAAACAATAGATAATAAATCCATGATATGCATTAAAGACAAAAGAAATAACATTTCACTTTCAAGGAATTGCCATTCCATTGGGGAAAACAAAATATGTTTGTATATATGTATCTATGTGGCTATACTGCCCTCTCTATATGCCTCAACTCTTTGCCTTCTGGTTCCTTATCTCACCACTTAACTGAAACAGTTCTCTCCAATATTGTCAGTGATTTCATAAACCTTCTTGAACTCTCTGCATTATTTGACACTAAATTGCACTAACCTCACCCAGAAAAAAGTATACTTCTCCAAACACCTAAGTCATTAATAAAAGTGTGGTACTAGGAAAAATCAACAACATTCTTTATTCTTCTTTTAAGCTATTTTCCACAGATCATTAAGACACAACCACAAACTTCTTTCTTTACATTTTTAGACCAGACATCAATTCATTGATAGGGGAAATATGCAGTGAGGAAACACATATGTATCTATTCTACAACATAGTCTTAGAGAAGTGCCTGGAAGGTTTAAATATAGTCATACTTCATGGATTTGGAAAGACAGTGAACTTCAGAATTTATCTGATACTCTCCCCACATTTTATAAATTGGAAAACTTAGACCCAATATGATGAAGCAATTTACATAAGCTCACATGTACCAAATTACACATAAAATTTGAACCCAAATCCTCTGATGACAGACTCTATGTACTTTCAACCATGCCACACTTCCTCCCTTTAAAAGTGGGACTTGAACCCAAGTTTTAATGCTTACATTAGTTTTCTACCTACTATGCCTTCCATATCCAGAAAATTATAACAATTAATTCATGAGAAATAATAGGAAGATTGAATCTATTTGAGAAAACACTGAAAAACTTTTGATTTCTATGAAAGAGATGTATATTAATATAAGTAGAATAAGCTCTTGATATTCATATTTTATTCTGTTTTATTCCTCAATTGGAATATTAAAATTCCCATAAGACATTTATAATATATATCAATTCATGGCCTGGGTGTGATATTGTTTCGAAAAATCACCTTGATCCCTGAGAAGACATTCTTTCAAAAACATTATGAATATTACAAGCATTGGCAATTTTTTTTGTTATTTTCTAATAAATAAAGTATACTTATTTAATACAATCAATGAAATCTCACTGATCACAAAGTATTAAGAGACTAAACCTTTGGATAATCACAGTGGGAGATAATTAGAAGAAAGCTGGCAGTAATGGCTATATGCCTGCTCTCTGTGTCCCTCAGCTCTGGAGCACAGATTAGACAGCTTTCTGCCCCAAATTCCTAAAATCAGCATATGCCATCTGGATTTCTTAAATCAGTCAGTAGTATTGGGAGAAGCTTATCTCCCCTAAGCCTAAAGTGTAATGATGAGGTTAAGACTGCCTCTTTTTTTTCAGCTAGAAAGATATGTAAAAGTATCCTGGTAGATGTTACCTTCTTCTAGGTGCTAAAACTTAGACCAGACAGATGGTTACATTTACACATGGAAAATACGATCTTTTGCGAGAAACTCAAATTCTAAGAACATAGTGGAAAGTTATGTTGTTGTTGGTTTTAATTAACTATAAAATTCAGGAACAAGAGTGCTATGTTTCTCTACTGGAGAAATGAAATGAACAGCGGATTTAATATCTCTTTTAATGTCATGAATCCTTTAGTTATTCTGGTGAAACCTATGGGCCCCATCTCAAAATAATTATGTTTCAATTCATAAACTAAAATACCAAGGATTTCAAAGGAAGCCACTTCTGTTGAAACACAGCTTTTAAAACATTATTTAAAAAAATATTCATGGACTAAGGTTAGGAACTTCTGAACTAGAAGAATAACACCCAAAGGAGACCTTCAATTCTTTTGCCAAAAGGATGTCATGTGATGCTTTAAAAGAACTTTGAATTCTTAGTCAGAGGGCTGATTTAAAATCTCACCTTACACTTACTCTCGGTATCACCTCAAACCATCACTTAGTTGGATCATATATTACTCCCATGTAAAATGATGATATTGAACTTAAATGGTTTCCAAGTCTCCCTCTAGCTATGGAAATATGAGTCCACAGGCAACAATTGACAAAAGTACCTGAGGAAAAAGCCATATTCATCAATACTAACCACCCTTAAAATAAAAAATCTGATCCTTAGTCATAAATCAACCTCAGCTATAATTTAGTGAATCTACATTGGGTTCTCCATCATCTTATTTTTAGTCTCTTCATGTTCTCCTTCTGCCCTGCCTCTTGTCAAGAGTTTCTTTATAGTTATTTATGTAAACTTGCAAGTGAAAAGTTTTTTAATCCTCATACTAATAACAAACAATACAAAATAAAACAATGCAAAGATAGTTATTTCTGCAACATTAGTGTAATGGAATGATGTAGTTAGAAACCAATAGTATAAATTATTATTCTCTGTACAATTAGATATTATATGGAGCCAAAAGAATGCAATGGAAAGCAAAGTAGGATTTTGCTGGGTTTTTTTTCTGGATTGAGTTTTAACCAATCAAGTGCCTTTGATTGAGTCTTGCCTTTGATTGAATCAAGATTCTGAATGAATCAAGAGTCATTGATTGGAAACAACATATACTGTATTGCTTGGAGAACAGGACAGAGTAGGGAGAGGAACAGAGCAGAGAAGAGAAATGAGCAGTGAATGTGAAAGTTGTTTGTATGTAGGTCCTAGCAGGGGGAAGACTTGGAGATGATGGAGCCCCCTGCAGTGTCATTGTATATAGATTTATTTATTGCTAGGATGGATTTTACTTTCTGGTGCTGGGATTGAACTTTCTGATGTTTGAATGGATGTTTTGGTTTTGTGTTGCATGCATAGAGTCCATTATATTTTGTGATTCTCAATTACACTGGCATGTTCATAGTTGCCATAGGCACTGTGAATATAGCATTGGCACTACAGCTGGTGAGTATAGTAGTCTGACACACAATGAGTCTTAGAGAAACTTTGCCCCATGCTACCAAAAAAAGAGAAGTTGGTGCTATTTTGTCTGGCATGTTTACCAAATGGACACTTGTCTAGGAAGGGCTTTCAATATTCTCATATCTAAAGGAGCTCCAAGGTCCCAAACATACCACCCCCAAAAGTTGATGTCATTTCAGAGAAAAAAAGAATTATTAATTTCCCCATGTGTTAATTAGTATGGTTCCTTGAAAACTCTAATCCAGAAATCTTGGACTTATCCAATAGAAAACCAAATTTTCATATGACTGTCAGCCCCAAAAGTGACAACCATATAAAAGGTTTCATAGGGAATAGGGTACCAGGTGTAAAACCAGGAAGATTTAGAGTAAGGAGATTTCCATTTCTGCTACTTAGGAGATGTGTGACCTTGATCAAGTCATTTAATGCCTCATGAACTTTAACTTCTACATCTATGTAATTGGGATGATGATACCTATGGTTTATATCTCACAGGTAGGTATAAGGCTCAAAGGAGAAAAAGCACTTTGTAAGCTCTAAAGAATTATACAAATATAATCTTATTATTATTCCACAAAAGGTATGTCATTATCTGACATGGTAGTTTTTGTTCTAGTCATTTTGGGGGATCATTATACTTAACATATCATTTAAAATCTGTTATATTGCTACAAGGAAATCTTCATGATTTTAGAAAATATTGTTATGCTCCCTAGAAAGACAGCTTTCTCTATATTAGATGCCAATTTGACTTAGATAGTTTTATTTGTATTCAAGTAGATTTCGGACCTAATGAAGTATGCCCAAAGCACAATCATAATTATATTAAAGAAAGCAGACATGGTGCTACATAAAAAGAAAGTGGTAATTTCATTTTAAATCATTATAACACTATATGTTAACACACTAATGTGATATAGTATAAAATTGTCCAAACTTCAAATAAAATAAAGTCTAAAATGTACAGAAAAATACATAGCCATTAAATCTTTCATTATCTTATACTAAAAATTTCATTAACATGAAAATCATAAAACTGTTTAAAACTATAAGTATTTTTATTCAGTTATTTAATTTTATTATTTTCCCCCATTGTGTTGTGTAGTTACTTAATAACATTAAATTTAGTTTAACATGGAACATATAAATAATAATTTATTCATTATTTTTGCAATTTTTCATGCAATGATTGTCTACATGCCATTAGATTCATCAGTATGAAAATCCTCCCCAAAAAGGTTAAATATTATTTTCTTCCATATGTGGTAGTATAGGTTCTATTTAAGTCACATAAACTTGTTCTATTCTACCTCTAGTAAAACGAGAAAAAAATACTATCATCATACACAGGGAGGAGGGGGACTCATTTGTGTTATTTTGCTTCAATTGTCTCTCCTTTCCAATCCTCTCCTTCCAGTCTCCAAACAACTTCCAAAGTAATTTTCTTGAAGCAAAGATAGACATTGCTACTCCTCTACTTTATGAAATACAGTGATTTCTGATTGATTGCCTCCATTATCAAGAATAAACTCTGCCATTTGGCATTAATAACACCTGAGAACAGGGTGCCAACCTACCTTTCCAGTCTTATTATACAATACTCTCCTTCATTCATTATGCAATCCAGCCAAACTGGCCTTCTTCCTGATGCACATTCTAGATCTCCCATTTCCAAATTTCTGTCACTCGTGAATAGAATGTACTTCTTTCTCCCCTCTGTTTCTTAGAGTCCTTCCTATTTTTCTTCCAAAGTTTAGCTCAAGTTTTAGTTTCTTCCTGAACCCCCTCCAGCTGCTAGTGCCCTTCACCCTAAAATTGCCTTGTATATATTTATTTTATATACTCTCATATACATAAACATGTTGTCTTTTCCAATATAATGTAAGGTCCCTGAGGACTGAAATTATGTTCTTTTTCTTTTATATATTCATAGCAGCTAGCAAAGTACCTCACATGTAGTAGGCTGATTGGCTAATGGCCTTGTACTAGGTGTGTGATAGAAAGTGAAGAAAAGTAATGCTTGTTCTATTTTTTCTGCCTTAGCTTACTGAGAAATTTTTCTGAGGTTGGAGGAAGGAAGAAAGGAAGGAAGGAAGGAAGGAAGGGAGGAAGGGAGGAAGGAAGGAAGGAAGGAAGGAAGGAAGGAAGGAAGGAAGGAAGGAAGGAAGGAAGGAAGGAAGGAAGGAAGGAAGGAAGGAAGGAGGGAAGGAACGAAGGAAGGAACGAAGGAAGGAACGAAGGAAGGAAGGAAGGAAGGAAGGAAGGAAGGAAGGAAGGAAGGAAGGAAGGAGTCATGAGCTAAGTGTTCAATGTTTTATAGGTGCAGTGTAAAGTGCATGGAATAAAAATTAAATTAAAAAATAATAATAAATCTCTATCCTTAAGGAACTTGCATTCTAATGGGGGAGCACAAAATACAAGAGGGAGCTGAAAAGGGAGGGTAGATGGATGAAGGAACCAGTTAGGAAGGCATAGTTCTGAAATCTGGAAAGTCAAAAAAAGACCCAAGAGGGAAATGAAGTAGGACATCCTGCTTCTTTTCAGAAAAAATCTCCAGGAGAAGCTCACCAGTGAGACAATGGAGGTGAGCCTTGCAGAGGAATATTCCAGAGTGAGCAGGATATAGGGATGGTAGATTCTTCCAGGGTAAGGAGGTTCCAAGTGCTAAAGAAAGTTTCTAGATAAGCTGACAGTAGAGAAAGCACTGTTATAAAATTCAGAATGTAGAGGACCGGGCTTAAGTCCACTCTAAGTCCTTTTTCTATAGGAAAAAAGGACCTGGGGCGGCTAGGTAGTGCAGTGAATAGAGCACTGGACCTGCAGTCAGGAGGACCTGATTCAAATCCATCCTCAGACACTTAACACAAAAACTAGTCGTGTGACCTTGGACAAGTCACTTAACCCCAATTGCCCTCGAAAAAGAAAGAAACAAACAAACAAAAAAGAAGGACCTGACAACTAGACACTGGTAATGTTTCATCCTCAGATATTCCTATCAAAAGCTATAGAAATTCAAAGGCTATTTATTTCTCCAAAGAGATATTTTCTTAGAACCACAATGTTTCTTTCCAATACCTATGCAGTCACTCTACTAATACTTATCTATTTTACTCATAGTATGCCATAGCATAGAGCAGAATGCTCCTAGATACATGTCTGTCAAAGTAGAAAATTAAATCAAGGTAACATTACCTTTGGAAAGATGGCCAATGGCCAAGTATCAATCATAAGAATTCCATTTGCATAGTCCTTGGCTCTTTTCACACAACAACCGTGTAGGCAATAAAATCATTCTTATCATCATTTTACAAGTGAGGTAAATGAATCTTACTTGCAGCCTTAGAGTTATATATACCCTAGTATTAGCAATTCCTCTGACAAAAGTGATAACTAAGTGTACTGCCAGGTTTAAACACACTAACATGATATGATCTAAATATTTAAGTATATTTCAAATACAATAAAGACTACAATGTACAGAATAATAACTATTAAATCTGTCATTATCTTGTAATAAAAAATCATTAATGTGAAAAATATAAAACATGGTAAAACTATGTTTTGCCTTGTATCAGCAATGCCATATTCACAATGCCTATAGAGATTACAAATATGCTGATATAATTATCCATCACAAAATATGTCAGGTTTGCCATTTGGGGAAATAAACTAGAAAATTTATTAAGATACCAAAAGACTGAGTCCCAAAACCAGAAAGTGAAAGCCATCAGAGTAGTTATGACATTGGCACAGGTAGATAAAGTAGAAAGCACCCACATTCTCAAGCCTTTAAAACAGAACAGGCTACCTCAGGCAAAGGTCCTCCTCTCCCCACTCACAGCAACCACCCAGCGTCCTGGAAGCACGCTCCCAGCAGCTCCAGCCCCTGGCAGTCCTCAGCAGGAGTCCTAACTCAAAAAAAAAAAAAAAGACAACCGCCACCAACTGCCAACCGCAGGACCGTTAGCTCGGCTTTTCACTTTCTCTTGCTCTGCTATGTCAGCACGTCCATGGGGCATGGGAGATCTTTAAATCCCATAACCCTTACATGCCTCAGCCCAATGTTCTCTTTCTAGGCCTATCATTTTAAATACTGAATATTGAGTTTCTGATTTATCCTAAATTCCTGACCTTTGACTGCCAGGTTGCTTTTACTTCATCCTTCCTGCTCTGAACACTGGTATCAGCATGTTGCACAGTATTTCTTGGTTCTTTCATTCCTGACCTCTGTTCTTGCTAACAGTTTTGCTAGATGAGGAAGGGTGGATTGTGTAGAAAACAGTGATAGATAGACCAAACAATGTGAGTTAAACGATTGTAAATGGATGATGTCTTACGAAAAAGCTGAACAAAAGCCTAAGTTGTCATTTTAGTTGTATCTGACTCTTCAGGACCCCCATTCTGGGTAATGATACTGGAGTGACTTGCCATTTCCTTCTCTAGCTCAGTTTACAGATGAAGAAACTGAGGCAAACAGAGTTAATTTACTTGTCTAAGTTCACATAGTATTTGTCTGAGATCATATTTGAACTCAAGCCTTTCTGACTACAGGCTCAGCACTCTGTGCACTGCATCACCTCACTGCCAAAGGTCTAGGATGGACATGCAAATAAGGAAGAATACTCTCTAGGCACCTGCAGCCCAAACTTGGATAATAGTAATGTGAACACTGTAGGAAAGCAATGTTAGTCAGACTTGGATGTTTGCAGCATTTTGTTTTTCAATTAACTCTTTGTTTTGCTGTCATGTTATTACATATGAGTGGTTATCAATATATGAGACTCTCCTGCTCCATCCCAGGAAGATTGTGAGCTCTATGACTGAAAGGACTATGTCTTGTTTAAACTTCATTTTATAAAACTTAGAAAATAATTAAGAGTTTATCTATTTCATCACTTTCATTTTCCTATCACGAATGTAGAAGTGAAAGGATGTCCTTCATCAAGCCAAACTGAAATCAACCCTTTCATTTTACAGGCAAGGAAACAGAGAGGCATAGAAGATTAATCGACTTGTTCAAGGTCAGAAAGTTAGTGGCTGAGACAGGATTTGAACCTTGTTCATCTTGGTTCTGACTCCAATACTCTGTCCACTAAGAAACTGAGGTTTAGAGGAGTGAAGGGAAAACAGAAAGTGGGTTTTGATAAACACTAACAGAATGTAATAGGGATTAAATAAGTATTGAGGAAAGGAGCAGACCTGGGAAATCGAGCAAACTTCCATTTTGTCTTACAAGTAACACCTCCAGAAATTGTTGTTGTTGTTGTTGTTGTTGATGATGGTGGTGGTGGTGGTGGTATCTTTTTTTTTTTCCTATATGAAGGATGATAATGAAATCCAAGAGCATCTAGATTAGTTGTAACAGAAGTATGCATTTATCCTAATATTTTTAATTTTTAAGCATTTAGATGTTTACTGCTTTGCATTATTTTAACTATCATTTCCTTCTATTAAACTATGGGATAAGGTTTGATATTCAAATAATTATGAGAGGTTTTCTGCTGTAAAGCTTTAAAAGGGGGCTGCCAGGTAGCACAGCGAGTAGGAGCACTGGCTCCAGGGTCAGGATGACCTGGAGATCAAATCCCGGGCTCATATACTTAGCACCACACCCAGAAATAACTGGACGTGTAACCTTGAGCAAGTTACTTAACCACAATTGCTTAGAGGCAGCCAGGTGGCTCAGCGAGTAAGAACACCAGCTCTAGTGTTTGGGATGACCTGGGGATCAAATCTAGGCTCAGATACTCAGCAGCACACCCAGAAATAACTGGCTGTGTAAAGTTGAGCAAGTTACTTAACCCGGTTGCTTAAAAAAAAAAAAAACTTTAAAAGATTTCTAGATACATGAATCATTTAGTTTGGCCTTATTGCCTTTCAGCATTTCCCAGCATGTTCTATACATAATGGAGAGAATCGTGTTACCATATTAAATCTTAAAGTTTGTCATTTTGGGCAGGATGTAACTTCATTCAGAGAGTGTTGTTGTCATTTTATCTCATGCGTTTAGGTTTCATAAACACCATCTTTAATGATGAAAGATATCCTGTGTAAAATTATGTTTTTATGGTTGCTAAACTGGTCAATAATTTCAATGTAATATCATCGTTTGTACTTTTTAATGTTACTTTCAACTAATATATTCCTATGCACATAACAACTGGTAGATTCTGGAAAATGGCAAGGAGAGTAAAAATCTTACCTGAATTCCATCCTTTCTTTCATTCAATTCCTGCACATCCCCACCATGAGCTTTAAAATTTTATTTTCCTGTCTTGACATTATCCTAGTGATTTTGTATACAAATGTATCTGTGGTATATGAGGGTAACATCAGAGCAGCAATTACAACATATTGCAAAATAGTTTTGTTAAATGCTCTATTACTTTTGCATGCAAATAGCTGAAATGAAAGAACAGTCACTTAAGTCATACATCCTTGATTTAATTCATTTTTACTGATGACAAAATCTACTTTTTTATTACAAATATTGCTACATTTACTTCTGCCTCCCTAACTTTGTTTCAGTTGAATATTCCTGGGCTTAGTATTTGTAGAGTTTATATTTTAACTTGTGTAGGCATATGGTTATTTTCAGAACATACAAAAGGTAAAAATATTTCAGTGTTTGAATCATATCACTCAAAATATTTTCAAAAACAAATATTTTACTAAAAATATATAAAGTAATACTTAGTAAATAACAAATGATATATCCATACCATAATTAAATAATAAAGAAATAGAATGTATTGTCTGAATTTTTATAAATTGTACTATTTTACATTTATTTTAATATTATTTTATTATTCCCCAGTTACATGTCAAAAACAATTTTAGCATTAATTTTTATGAGATTTTGAGTCCCAAATTTTCTCCCTCCTTCCCTCCATTCCATTCTCAGAAAAATGGTAGGTTTGACATAATTAATACATGTCCTATCATGTAAAAATATTTCAATATTAGTCACAGCTGTGAAAGCAGAAACAAATTTTTAAAAACATAAGAAAAAATTAAGTAGGTGGAAAAAATAAGCTTCTATGTGCATTTGAGTACATCAGTTCTTTATGTGGAGATGGACGGTATTTTCTTTCATGAATCCTTTGTACTTTTCTTGGTTCATTGTATTGCTGAGAAGAGCTGAGTTATTCATAGAAGATCATCTCAATACTGATACAATATACAGGGTTTTCCTGGTTTTGCTCATTTCACTTACCATTAGACCATACAAGTCCTTCCAGATTTTTCTGAAACCTACAGGTTTATCATTTCTTATTACGCAATAGTATTCCATTACATTCCTACAGTATATCACAGCTTCTTCAGCCATTCTCCAACTGATGGGCATCCCCTCAATTTCCCATATTTTGCCACCATGTAAAAGACTGTTATAACTATTTTTGAACATGTGAGTCCTTTGGACATAGTTCTAAATTGCTCTTCAGAATGGTTGGAACAGTTCAGAACTATTCCAACAATACATTAGCATTCCAATTTTCCCATATCTTGTCCAACATTAATCATTTTCTTTTTCATCTTATTAACTAATCTTATACATATGATAGTACCTCAGAGTTATTTTTGTAATCAGAAGTTATCATATAATTATAGATAGCTTTGACTTCCTCATCTGAAAACTGACTGTTCATATCCTTTTACCATTTATCAATTGGGGAATATCTCATATTCTTGTAAGTTGGTCTCAGCTTTCTATACATTTGAGGAATGAGATCTTTATCAGAAATACTTGCTGTAAAGATTATTTCCCATCTTTCTGCTTTCCTTCTAATTTTGGTTGCATTGGTTTTCTTTTACAAAAGGTTTTTAATATCATATGATCACAATTATCTATTTTATATTTTGTAATACTCTATTTGGTCATGAATTCTTCCCCTTCCCCATAAATTTGAGAAGTAAACTATTCCTTGCTCTTCTCAAGCACTATTTTTCAATTTGTCTTTCCTAATCCCCTTGAATACTTTTTCCCTTTTAAAGCATATTGTATTTCATTTCACTGTTTTGTATTTATTTGAATTTATTCTTTTTATTTGTATTAGGTATATATTTATGTAAAATAGACCACCCTGGACCCCAACCCTTGTAGGCCAGGCAGGTTATATTTCACTGTACCCTTAGCATTCTCCACTATACTTAGGGGATTTTGGAGGTTATCTGAGAACTCTGCAAAATCTCCATCCTCCATCTTTGATGTTTCCTCAATTGTAGGGGTGGGCCCCTGCATTCCAGTTTCATTAGACACCAGCATGAGGTTTTATACCAAAATATTTTCTTCAGAAAGAATAACCACAAACATATCACCTTCTTTCCTGATATGTAGGAGGCATAATTCCCTTCCCACTTTGTACCTCCTTAGTCTTTAGAAGGGAGTGAGGATTAGGTCCATAGTTTAAATTAGCATAGAGCATAGTAAAAGTTCCAAGTCCCAATGTACTTTCTCCCCACACTCTTGACTTTTTTGGTCTTATGCTAAGGTAAAAGAAGGAGAATAGTGGAATGAAAGTTCTTCTGCTCTTATTAGTTCAGTTCATGACTTCTACTCCACCCTTTGGACATAAGAGAAAAGAGAATGACAGAAAAGAACACCTGAAAAAGTATTATTGACTTAGTCTCACCAACTTTAAAGATGCAATCATCCAATTAAGGGAGTCTGCCCACACTTATGTTGTAAGGGACACAGCAGGTCCATGTTAGGCAAATGTGCCTTTGTTTTTTCCCAATTAAGTTGGCACCTTCTTTAAAGTAGATTTTTAAAATTTATTTGTTTACTTTTAGTTTACACAATTCAGTTCCACAATCCCTTGAGTTTCAATTTTTCCACCCCTCCCTCTATGCATCCCTTCCCTCTCATAGTGCTATATAATCAAATATAGCCTCTACAAATACCTTCATGTTGACCATTAGTCATGTTGTAAAGAAGGATTATAACCAATGGCATGAACAATGAGAAAGAAGGGACAAAAGAAAACACAAATGAGAGAGACCAAATAGTTTGCTTCAATCTGCAGATTCAGCAGTTCTTTCTTGGGATGTGGATATCCTTTTCTATCGTGAGTCTTTTGTAGTTGTCTTCTAACCTTGTATTGCTGAAAGGAGCCAAGTCTATCAAAGTTAGTCATCACACATATGATATGTCTGTAATTGAGTACACAGTTCTCCTGGTTCTGCTCTCTTCACTCAGCATCATGAGACTCTCCAAGTTATTATGAAGTCTCTGCTCCTCACATCTTATAGCACAATAGTATATCATTCATATACCACTACTTGTTTGATCATTCCCCAATTGATGGGCATCCCCTTGATTTCCAATACTTTGCCACCACAAATAGAGGTGCTATAAATATTTTTTACATACAGATCCTTTTCCCACTTCTTTAAATTCTCTGGGATACATCCACATAAGTGGTATTATTAGGTCAAAGGTCATGCACTTTTTCATAGCCCTTTGGGCATAGTTCCAGATTGCTCTCCAGAATGGTTGCATCAATTCACAACTCCACTAACAATGCATTAATGTTCCAATTTTTTTCCACATTCTCTCCAACATTTAACATTTTTCCTGTTTTGTAATCTCAGATAATCTGACTAGTGAGCTGTGGTACCTAAGAGTTGTTTGATTTGCATTTCTGTAATCAATACTGATTTAGAGCATTTTTCATATTCTTATAGTTATCTTTAGTTTCTTCCTCTGAAAATGGTCTGTCCATATCCCTTGACCATTTATCAGTTGGGAATGACTTGCATTCCTATAGATTTGACTCAATTCTGTATATTTTGGAAATGAGGTCTTTATCAGAAACACTGGTTGTAAAAAGTTTTTCCCAATTCCCCACTTCCTACATAATCTTGGTTATATTGACTTTTTTTTTGTACAAAAAATTTCAATTTAATGTAATCAAAATTATCCCTTTGGCATTTCATAATGCTCCCTAACTCTTGCTTGGTCATAAAATCTTCCATTCTCCAAAAATCTAAAAGGTAAACTGTTCCCTGCTCTCCCAGATTTCTTACAGTATCAGCTTTTATACCTAAATCATGCACCCATTTAGACTTGATTTTAGTATATGGTATAAGATATATACCCAGTTTCTTCCCTACAATTTTCTAGTTTTCCCAGCAGTTTTTGGCAAATAATGAGTTCTTCTTCCAGAAGCTGGGGTCTATAGGTTTATCAAAGATTAGATTACAATAGTCATTCACTGCTGTGTCTCATGTACCTAATCTACTCCACTGATCCACTACTCTAATCCTCAGTCAGTACCAAGTAGTTTTGATGACTGTTGCTTTACAATACAGATTAAAATCTGGTATGCCTAGGCCACCATATCTAGCATTTCTTTTCAGTAATTCCCTTGGTATTCTGGCTCTTTTGTTCTTCCAGATGAATTTTGTTGCTATTTTTTCTAGCTCAATAATATATATATATATATATATATATATATATATATATATGTATATGTATACACACACACACACACACACACATATATATATTAGTGGACTGGTATGACATGCAATATGTAAATTAATTTAAGTAAAACTGTCTTTTGGGGGGTTTTTGTTGGTTTTTTTAGCACACAGGGTTAAGTAACTTGCTCAAGTTTACATGGCCATTTATTTCTGGGTGTGGTGCTAAGTATCTGAGCCCAGATTTGATCCCTAGGTCATCCCGACACTGGAACCGGTGCTGTTACTCACTGAGCCGCCTGGCCACCTCTAAGCAATTGGGGTTAAGTAACTTGCTCAAGGTTACACAGCCAGGTGTTTCTGGGTGGAGGTTAAGTGTCTGAGCCTGGATTCGATCCCCAGGTCATCACAACACTGGAGCCGGTGCTCTTATTTTCTGTGCTACCTGGCCACTCCAAAATAATTTTTGGAGGGAGAAGGCAAGGCAGTTGGGGTTAAGTGACTTGCCCAAGGTCACATGGCTAGTAAGTGTTAAGTGTCTGAGGCCGGATTTGAACGTAGGTCCTCCTGATTCCAGCGCCGGTGCTCTATTCACTGCACCACCTAGCCACCCCTGTAAAACTTTCATTTTAATTATATTAACTCAACCTAGCCACAAGCAACTGATGTTTTTCTAATTATTTAGATCTGACTTTGTGTGAAAAGTGTTTTTTAAATTGTATTTATATAGGTCCTGGGTAGGTTTTGGTAGGTAGACACCTAAATATTTAATAATGTCTGCAGTAACTTTAAATGGAATTTCTCTTTCTATTTCTTGTTGTTGCATTTCATTACAAATATATAGGAATGCAGAGGATTTATGTGGGATTATTTTATATCTTGCAACTTTGCTAAATTTATTTATGATCTTGAGGAGGTTTTAAAATAATTCTCTAGGATTCTGTAAGTATATCATCGTATCATTTACAAAGAGTGATAAGAGTATCTTCATTGCCTAATCTGATTCCTTCAATATCTTGTTATTCTCACATTGCTACTGCTAATATTTTTAGTACCAAATTGAATAAGAGGTGATTATGGACATCCTTGTTTTACCACCAATCTTATTGGAAATGCTGCTAGCTTGCCCTCATTATATATAATACTTGCTGATGGTTTAAGGTAGATGCTACTTATTTTAAGGAAGACACCATTTATTCCTATACTTTCTAATGTTTTTTTAATAGGAATAGGGGTTGTATTTTGTCAAAAGCCTTTTCTGCATTTATTGAGATAATTATATGGTTTCTACTGGTTTTCTTGTTGATATGAACAATGACACTGATAGTTTTGCTAATATTAAACCATCCTTGCTCTCCTGGAATAAATCCTACCTGATCAAAATGTATTATTCTTATGATAAGTTGCTGTAGTCTTTTTTCTAATATTTTATTTAAATTTTTTTACATCTATATTCATTTCATCACCGCCTCCCTCAATATTCCCTCCCTGTGACACCCCTACTTTGTTTTAATATGTATTTTTTTATATTTTAGTTTACATCATTCATTTCCACAAGATTTTGAGTTTCAAATTTTCTCCCCATTTTTCCACTATCCCCCACCCCAAAAGAGCATTCCCACTGAATATCCCCTCCCTCAATCTGCTCTCTCCTATATCTTCCCCTATCCCACCCTGACTTTCCAATATTGCATGGTGGATCTCTAAGCCCCAGTGCCTGTATATCTTATAATAATAATAATAATAATAATAATAATAATAATAATAATATATTTTAAGACTTTTTTTCTTTTTGGTGGGCAATTGGGGTTAAGTGACTTGCCCAAGGTCATATGGCAAGTGATATACATATATTTTAAACATTTGATTTTAAACCTTTGAATTCCAGATTCTTTCCCTACCTCCTTCATCACCCACTTTACTAGGAAGATAAGCAATTCAATATAGGTTGTACATGTGTAGCTATGCAAAACATTTACATTGTGGATATATTGTGAAAGACTGACAGTATTTCCCTCCATCCTATCCCACCCCCCACTTGTTCTACTCTCTACTTTGATCCTCTCCCTTTTCAAAAGTGGGTGCTTCCAACTTCACTCCCCCCCCAGCCTGCCCTCCCTTTCATCACACCCCCTTTTATCCCCTTCCCCTTTACTCTCCTGTAGGGTGAAATACTCTATTTAGTGTGTATAGCATTCCTTCCCTAAGTCAAATTCATTGAGATTAAGGTTGACTCATTCCCTTTTGCTTTACTGTTATTCTGCTCAATTGTAATAGTTTTCTCTTGCCTCTTTTATAAGAGATAATTTACCCCAATTGGTCTCTCCCCATCTGCTCTCATTATATTCCTCTCTCACCTCTTACTTTCACCTTTTGAGTATCATCCCCACATTTTCAACTGGTCCTGTGCCCTCTGTCTAGGTATATAGCTGAACACATACATACACATACTCACATATGTATTCATATGCCCATATACCCTCCTATGTAGATACATATCTGTATGTATACATATATATGCATATATATATATATATATATATACATTTCTATTCTCTTCAACTCTTCTCATACTGTGAAAAGTTTCATAAGTTACAATTATCTTTATCCATGTAGGAATGTAAGTAGTTGAATTTTGATAAATTCCTTATGATTTCTTTTGCCTGTTTACCTTCTCATGCTTCTTGAATCTGGATGTCCAATTTTCTCTTCAACTCTATTTTTTTCATCAAGAATGCTTGAAAGTCCTTGATTCCATTGAATGACTATATTTTCCCCTGAAACATGATACTTAGTTTTTCTGGGTAGGCAATCATTGGTTTTAATCCCAGCTCCTTTGACCTCTGGAATATCATATCCCAAACCCTTCAATCCCTTAGTGTAGAAGCTGGCAGATCCTGTGTTATCCTGATTGTGTTTCCACAGTATTCAAATTGTTTCTTCCTGGCTGCTTGTAATATTTTCTCCTTGATGTGGGAACTCTGGAACCTGGCTAAAATATTCTTAGGAGTTTTCTTTTGGGGATCTTTTTCAGGAAGTGTTTGGTGGATTCCTTCAACCTCTCTTTTCCCCTCTGATTCTAAAACATCAGGGCAATTTTCCTTGAGAATTTCTTGAAGGATGACTTCTAGGTTCTTTTTTTTTGATCATGGCTTTCAGGTAGTCCAATAATTTTTAAATTATCTCTCCTGGATTTTTTTCAGTGAGATCAGTGGTTTTTTTTTCAGTGAGATATTTCACATTGCCTTCTATTTTTTCATTTGTTTGGATCTGTTTAATAGTATCTTGATTTCTCATAAAGTCACTAGTTTCCATTTGCTCCAATCTAATTCTGAAGGAATGATTCTCTTCACTGAGCTTTTGAGATTCTTTTTTCCATCTGTCAAATTTGGCTTTTTGATGCATTCTTCTCCTCGTTGGCTTTTTGAGCGACTTTTGCCATTTGACTTAGTCTATTTTTTTTTTGCTTTTTTTTGGAGGGCAATTGGGTTTAAGTGACTTGCCCAAGATCACACAGCTGGTTTTTGTGTTAAGTGTCTGAGGCCAGTTTTGAACTCAGGTTCTCCTTACTCTAGAGCCAGTGCTCCATTCATTTCATGACCTAGCCACCAAGCCACCAAAATTAATCTATTTTTTAAAGTGTTATTTTCTTCAGTCATGTTGTTGACTCTCATTTCATAATTTTCCTCCATTGTTCTCATTTCTCTTCCCAATGTTTGTTCCACCTCTCTTATTTGGTTTTCAAAATCCTTCTTAAGCTCCTATATGGCTTGTAAGCAGCTTATTCTTTTCTTGGGAGCTTCTGGTACAGGAGTTCTGACTTTTCTCTCTTCCTCCTGTTCCATGTTTTGATCCTTTTTGTCCCCAAAAAAGGAATCCAAAGTCGGACCACTGTGCTTGCTTTTTTTCCCTCTATTGCTCATTTTGCCACTCAATTACTCAACTTTTGAGCTTTTTGCCATAGTAGAACTCTGCTATCAGAGGGCGGAGCTTTGTCCCAATTGCTGGGGTTTTTGCAGTTGCTGGAGGTATTCTTTGGAATGTGAAAGCTTCCACATGCTCCGGCACACTGGGCCCTACCTAGGACCTCCACCCCAGACAGTGATCTATATCCAAGCAGGTTAAAGCAAGAGCAATTACACCTCAGACTGGTTGCTTGATCCCCCTACAATCTGCAGGCCCTGAACTCTGTAGCAGCTATGTGGCAGTGGCTGCACAGCAGCCATGCCCTAGCTCCTTCTCCCTCCAGGGAGCAAAGGCCAGACTGCACTCCTGAACTCCCCAGTCCCAAAGTCCACCCTGCACTGACATCTCATTTTTTCCTTAGCATCTAGGGGTTGATAATTCTGGAAACAGCCACAGCTGCTGGTGATCTGAATTCCCTCCAGCTGGTGTCTGATTGTGGCCACCTTGAGACTAAAACCTCAGGCTCCTGCAGTGGGTGGGCTGGGCTCCCAACATGCTGTGCTTGCTGCTTCCTGCTGGCCTCAGGCTGTCTTCAGAAGGAGGTTAGATTCTCTGTGTCATTTTGTGGGTTCTGTAGCTCCAAAGTTTGCTTAGAGTCATTTCTTATATGAATTGGAGGAGGTGGAGAAGGAACCCCAAGGAAGTCCTGTTTCTACTCTGCCAGTTTGACTCTTCCCTCCAACCCCACCTTCTTTACCTACCTTTTCCCCTTACTACTATTTCCCTTCTTTCTAACCTCCTCTTTCCTATCTCCCCCTTACCCATCCTACTGCCTATAGGGCACAATGCATTTTTATACTTATTGGAGTATGTTATTCCCTCTTTGACCGTAAACCAATGAGAGTAAATTTCATACAGTGGTCTTCTCCCTCCCTCTTTTCATGCTATTATAATGAGGTTTTTTTTTTCTTTTCTTGTTAGAATCTTAAACTTAATTGACTATGTTGATCCCACTTTGAACCAGAACAAATGAGAATAATGTCCAAATGATGTTCATCTCCCTCTCCCCTTCCCCTCTACTATAGTATATCTTTACACCTCTTTGTGTGGTATAATTTACCTTTGTCTGCCTCTTCCTTTCCTTTTAA
The DNA here is from genome assembly GCF_028583685.1 of Petaurus breviceps papuanus. NCBI lineage: Eukaryota > Metazoa > Chordata > Mammalia > Diprotodontia > Petauridae > Petaurus > Petaurus breviceps. The sequence continues at coordinate 10,468,417 of NW_027186320.1, forward strand.
CCCATTACAGTCCCATTGAACCCCTTAATAATTTTTTATCATCATATTAGTTCATTTGTACCCATGCCATCTATCTATGTATATCCCTTTTAAAAGTCATGATAATCATATAAATTTCAATATTGACAGATATCAGCTTCTCATATAGGGATGTTTGCTCTTATTGCATATCAAGTTATGTGCAGGTGACTATAAGTGTGTGTTTGCCTTGTTTACCTTTTTATGTCTTTCTTAAGTCTTATAACTGGAGATCAGATTCTCTATTGACCTCTGGTTTTTTCATCAGGAAAGTCTGGAAGTCCCTTATTTCATTAAATGACCATCTCCTTGCCTGAAAGATTATGCTTAGTTTTGCTGAGTAGTTGATCCTTGGTTGCAGTTCTAGCTCTTTTGCCTTACAAAGATCAAATTCCAAGTCCTCCAGTCTTTTCATGTACAACCTTCTAGGTCCTATGCAAACTTGACTAGATTTCCATGATACTTGAATTGTTTCTTTTTGTCTGCTTGCAGTATTTTCTCCTTAACCTTGTAATTCTGGGATTCAGCTATTATATGTCTTGTAGTTTTCAATTTGGGATCTCTTTTAGGAGGAGTCCAGTGACTTCTTTCAATAACTTTTACCTTCTGATTCCAGGACTTCAGGACAGTTTTCTTTGACAATCTCTTGGAGGATGTTGTCCAGGCTGCTTTTGTCATCATGGCTTTCCAGTAGACCAATAATTCTTAGGTTGTCTCTCCTGGATCTGTTCTCCAGTTCAATTGTTTTTCCAGTAAGATATGTTACACTTTCTTGTAATTTTTCAATCTTCATATTTTGCTTGATTGACTCTTGGTGCATCATAGAGTACTGAGCTTCAATTTGACTGATTCTAATTTTTAGTGAATTATTTTCTTCAGTTAGTTTTGGAAGATCCTTTTTTTAGGGAGATATTTTCTCCAGTTAGATTTTGAACCTCCTGGCCCAGTTCACAAATTTTACTTTTCAAGATTTGTTTTTGTCAGTGAGACTTTTTTTTTCCAATTCCATCACTGTAGATTTAAATTTATCTTCTACCTTTCTAATTTGGCTTTTAAAACCTTTCTTGAGCTCCTTCAAGAACGCATTTTAGGCTAGAGAACAATTCATATTTCCTTCTGTGGTCTCAGGTGTGAGAACAGAGTCCATGTTGTCCTCCATATTTGGTTGTTCTTGATTGCTATAATAGGCTTGGATCGATTTTCTCTCCTCCTCCTCAGCTTCCTTCTTTCCCATTGTGATTTTCTATTTCCTAATTTCTCAGGCTGGGTGCTAAGGGCCTGGTTGTTGACTTAGTGTGCTGTAACCTCTGGGTGTCTAGACTGAGGCCAAGACAAGGATTATCAGTGTTTCCCCTGATTTACCCTGAGGCTCACAGAGTAACCTGTGGGGAAGGGGTGGTCTGGCAGCTTCAGTTATCAGCCTCTATGTCCCTGGGCTACAACTCAGTCTCATCAGCTGGTGGCTGGCAACACTGGTGTCTGCAGATTCCCCTGAGAGTGCTGAGGTCCACCTGGGCTTGTGTTGTTAGTACTTGCTGGCTCTACAAACCTTGGCTTTGGGAGCTACTGCTGGTCAGCTGAGCTGGGGGTTGTTGGGACCCCTCCTGCCCTTCACTTCAAACTCCTTACTGCCTCAGTTACACCTTTTTCAGTGACTCCTAAGCTTGAGGCTATTTCCAGTATTTCAGGATTTTTCTCTGGGTGGGACATTTATCTCTGGGTTTTCTAGGTCAGGGTGGAGGAATCTCTTAAGCTATAGTTCACTTTGCCATCTTGGCCTCTGGAAAGTCAGGCAGGTAATTTTTAAACTTCAGGCTATGGGCTGATAGCCCCAGGAGAAGTTGCTGTCTCTGCTTCAGGCCCTGTGCTTTCTCTTACCCAGCTCAGACAAAAGATCCTCCCATTCTGTGGTGAGACCCTGGTGAAAAAGCTGCAAATAATCCTTAGGGTGGGTGAGTCTGCTGGCTGGGGCTCCTTCTCACTAAGCTGTAGTCTGCTCTTTAGTCCACACTGGTGCAGCCCCACATATTCCGCACTCCCCCTGCCCCAACCCACATGGGCACTTTCCTGGGCTTGATTCTACCATGCTCTGTCTCCCAGTGTATTCTGTCCTGCATCCATATTCATGAGGGAACTTTTTCTGTAATTTTCTTTCTTCATTTTGCCTCTTCCCAATTTAGGTATGAGTACCATATTTGTGTCATAAAAAAGAATTTGGTAGGATGCCTTCTTCTACAATTTTCACAAATAATTTGTAGAGTATTGGAATCAATTGTTCTTTAAATGTTTGATAGAATTTGCTAGTAAATATATGTGGCCTTAGAAATTTTTTCCTAGGGAGATCATTCATGGCTTGTTCAATTTCTTTTTCTGAAAAGGGGTTCTGTATTTTTTGTAAATATTCATCCATTTCACTAAGATTGTCAAATTTATGGGCATACAATCATGTAAAATAATTCCTAATGATTGTTTCAATTTATTCTTCATTGGAGATACATTCACCCTTTTTGTTTTTGATACTTGTGATTTGGTTTTCTTTTTTTTTACCATATTGACTAAAGGTCTATCAATTATATAGGTGTTTTTTTTTTTCATAAAACCAGCTCTATTTTATTTATCAATTCAATAGTTTTCTTAATTTCAATTTTGTTAATCTCTCCTTTGGTTCTCAGTATTTCCAATTTTGTATTTAATTGCAATTTTCAATTTCTTCTTTTTCTAGATTTTTCAATTGCATGCCCAATTTATTGAGCTCCATTTTCTCTGTTTTCTTCCTGTATGCACTTTCCCTAAGAACTGCTTTTGCTGCTTCCCACAATTTTTGGTATGTTGTGTCTTTATTGTCATTCTCTTGAATGAAGTTACTGATTATTTCTATAATTTCTTATTTGACCCACTCATTCTTTTATTTCTTACTTTTATATTTTTTTACTTTTTTATTATTTTATTATTTATATTTTATATAATTATATTTATATAGCTTATGTAATTATATAATATAAATAATATACATAAAATAATATATTATTTATATTTTTATTACATTATTTTATCATTTACTTTTATTTTTACAATACCTTTTTTCAATTAAATTGTTTTTCTATTTACTTTTAGTTTACAAAATTCAGTTCAATAGTCCCTTGTGTTTCAGATTTTCTCCCCCTAACCCACCCCCCTGCCCACATCATGGCAGCATGAACTTGAATATAGGATCTACAAATATCCTCACATTAATCATTGGTCAGGTTGTAAAGAAGGATTATAACTGATGAAATGATCAGTGGGAAAGAGGAAACAAAACAAAACAAGAAAAAGAAACTCAGCAAGCAATTTATTTCAATCTGCATTTAGACTCCATATCTCTTTCTCTGGATATGGATATCTCTTTCAATCATGAGTCTTTTAGAGTTGTCTTATAACCTTACATTACTGAGAGGAGCACAGTCTATTGAAGTTAGTGGTCACACATATGTAGTGTCTATGATTGTGTACCGATTTCTCATGGTTCTGCTTTTCTCACTCAGCATTAGTTTATATAAGTGTCTCCAGGTTATTATGAAGTCCATCTGCTCTTCATTTCTTACAGCACAGTAGTATTCCATTACATTCATATACCACAATTTGTTCAGCCATTCCCCAATTGATTTCCACTTCTTTGCCACCACAAGAATAGTGGCTGTAAATATATATATTTTTTTTTTTTACATACAGGTCCTCCTCCCACTTCTGTGATCTCTTTGGGATATAACCCTAGAAGTGGTATTGCTGGGTCAAAGGGTATGCACTTATTTATAGCCTTTTGAGCATAGTTCCAGATTGCTCTCCAGAATGGTTGGATCAGTTCACAATTCCACCAACAATGCATTAATGTTCCAATTTTTCCACATCCTCTCCAGCATTTATCATTTTCCTGTTTTGTCATTTTAGCCAAACTGGCTGGTGAGATGGACCCACTCATTCTTTAGGATTAAATTATTTAGTTTCTATGTAATTTTTAGTCTGTCCTTCCATGGCCCTTTATTACATATAATTTTTATTGCATCATGATCTGAGAAGGATGCATTTAATATTTCTGCATTTCTGCACTGAATAGTAAGGTTTTTATTCCATACTATATGATCAATTTTTGCATATGTGCCATGTACAGCTGAGAAGAAGGTATATTCATGTATATTCATTTTTATTCCCATTAAGTTTTCTCTAGACGTCTATCATATCTACCTTCTCTAAAATTTTATTCACCTCTTTAACTTCTTTCTTGTTTATTTTGAGGTTAGACTTATCAAATTTAGAGAGGAGGAGATTGATGTTCCCCACTAATATGATTTTCCTAAGTTCTTCTTCCTCTAAATCCCTTAACTTCTCCTCTAGGAATTTGGATGCTATACCACTTGGTTAATATATGTTTAGTAATGATATTGCTTCATTTTCAATGGTGCCTTTTTAAGGTTTTAGTTTCCTTCTTTATTTCTTTTAATTAGACCTATTTTTGCTTTGCTTTATCTGTGATAAAGAGTGCTACCCCTGCTTTTTTTTTTTACTTTAGCTTAAGCATGATATATTCTACTCTAGCCTTTTACTTTTACCCTGTGTATATCACCCTGTTTCAAATGTGTTTCTTGTAAACAGCATATCATAGAATTATGGTGTTTAATCCATTCTGCTGTCTGCCTCCATTTTATGGGAGGGTTCAACCCATTCACATACACAGTTAAGATTACTATGTGTGTCTTTCCCTCTATCCTATTCCGTCCCTTTTTATGCTTTTATTTCTCCCTTTTTCCTTCCCCTCCTTAAGAGTTTTCTCTTTGACCACCACCTCCCTCAGTATTCACTCCCTATCAACCCCCTCTCCCTTTTCTGACCCTTCCTCCTTACTTCTTCTTCCTTCTCTTCTAACCACCCTCCATTTTCTTACCCCTCCCCCTTCCTTCTGCCTTTAGATTATGACAGATTTTTATAATTAATGTAATATGCTATTTCCTCCTTAAACCAAGATTGACAAGAACAAATCTCATACATTGCTCCTCTCCCTCCCTTCTTTCCCTCTATCATGGTGTTTTATGTCTTTTCACGATAGAGTCCTTTACAATCCCCTTGCACCCCTTGATAAGGATTTTTACCATCACTTTAATTTATACCAACAGCCTCTATTTATCTATATCATTTTTAAATGTTGCAATAAGTATATAATTCTCAAAACTGACAGGTATTAGATTCCCATATTGGGATGTAAACAGTTTGCTCTTATTAAATAACAAGTTATGTATGGGGGGCATTTTCCCTGTTTACCTTTCTATGTCTCTTTTGACTCATGTATTTCAAGATCAAATATTCCATTGAGCTCTGGCTTTTTCATCAGGAAGAATCTGAAAGTCCTTTATTTCATTGAATCACCATCTCCTTGCCTGAAAGATTATTCTCAGTTTTACTGGATAGCTAATCCTTGATTGTAGCCTGAGCTCTTTTGCCTTATAAAATAACATATTCCAATCCCTCCAATCTTTTAATGTAGAAGCTGCTTGCTTCTGTGTGATCTTGATTGCAGTTCCATGATATTTTAATTGTTTCTTTCTGGTTGCTTGCAATATTTTCTCCTTACCTTATAATTCTGGAATTTAGCTACAACATTTCTCAGAGTTTTCTATTTGGGATCTCTTTCAGGATGTGTGTAGTGGACTCCTTTGATAACTATTTTACCCTCTGGTTCTAGGACATAAGGGCAGTTTTCCTTGATGATTTCTTGGAAGATATTGTCCAGACACACACACACACACACACACACACACACACTCTCTCTCTCTCTCTCTCTCTCTCTCTCTCTCTCTCTCTCTCTCTCATTCTCATCAGGACTTTCTGCAGAACAATAATTCTTAGATTATCCTTCTTGGATCTATTCTCCGGGTCAGTTATTTTCCATTGATATATTTTACATATTTTTTCTATTTTTTTTATTCTTGAGGTTTTGTTTGACTGACTCTTCTTCATGGAGTCATTAGCTTCGATGTGATCGATTCTAATTTTTAGCAAATTATTTTCCTCAGTTAATTTTGAAAATTCCTTTTTTCTATATGTTCAGATTTCATTTTTAGAGATTTATATTCTCTAGTTAGTTTTTGAAGCTCTTTTTCCATTTCACACATTTTAATTTTAAGGAGCTGTTTTCTTCAGTGAAATGTTTTTCTATTTTCGCAATTGTAATTTTGAAAGATTCGTCAATTTACCTTCTACCACTATAATTTCGTTTTTAAAGTCCTTCTTGAGCTCTTCCAAGAATGTTTTCTGGGCTTGAGACCAATTAACATTTCCTTTTGAGGCTTTAGCTGTGGGTATTCTGTCTCCTTCTGAATTTGGTTCTTCACGTGGCACAATAATCATATTCTAAAGTCTTCATCTCTGCAATCTGTTTTTTCCCCATTTTGAGGCCCGGCCTTTGCAACACCCTTCCTCTAGAACTCTCAAGCCTTCAGTAGGTCCCATTATTTTAGGATTTTACTCTGGGGCAATATTCTCTGGGTTTTCAGGTAGAGGGGGTGATTAGAGCAACTGGGGTTTACTCTGCCATCCTGGTCCCTGAAATTTCAGTAGATGATTTTTAAACTTCCAGGCTGTGGGTTGATAGCCCCAGGAGCAGCTGCTGTCACTGCTGAGGGCCCTGTGTTTTTCTCTTACACAGCTCCAACAGATCCCCAGTCCTGTGTTGATAGGCCTGGGAATCGCAGTTGGTGGATCAACTTGCCTGGGTTCACTTTGGCTGAATCTGCCTCCACACTCTTTGTTAGCTATATGGTCTCTTTATTTGCCTGATAGATTTCACCACTCAAAGATGACCCAGGCCTGTGCTAGTTGCTTCTTGTCCCTGCAGCTCTTCGTAGCATAGCTGGGTCTATTGTTCCTGTGTTCCTGGTCAGCAGAGGTTCACTTGATCTTTGCACACTAAATGCCCAATTCCCTTCACTATCGCAGGAATAAAAGTTCAGGTGGCAGGGGGAAGGCAGCCTCTCAAACCAACTTAAAGTAGATATTTTCAGTTACCATATTTGTGTCCTTAGCATTAGGCATGGTGTTTGGCATGTAGTAGAAACAATAAATATTTTTTCTTCAATCAACTACTTAGATTTAAAAGTATATCTATATGCTCATAGGCTACAGATGAATTAAATTTATGTAATCAAATAAAATTGTTGTTTCCTGATATTTGTAACAGAAGCAAGGAAACAGATGAGCAGCTTCAATAATTCCATTCTACTTGACCTTAAGATGTTGTCATAGTCCATGGAACAATTTTCCCTTATCCTATAATTATTATTGAAACATCATCAACAAGAGGTTCCTGGAGAGTCACTGAGATTAAATCTGCTGAAGCCAGGGTACAAGTCCCCTCTCAGATTTAGTTTGGCCATTCTGGGAGTGATAAATTTTCAAATGACAGTCTAGCTTTGCCCTCATTAATTACTCTGTTTCTACAATTCCCCAAAGCAAAACCTAGATTAACTAATTGATTAAATTATAATATAAAAGCAGGTAACTAAGAAGTAAAAGAATCAATTTTTAAAAATGCTTCACCTATATGCAAATGGTATCAAATTTCCTATACATCCAGGAGTTATTATATAATTTCCCCCTATATCCTGCTAAGTTCCTGCACAGCAGGAGTTCAGCTACACTTTATTCCATTGCCAAGGGATGGTCACACCATGCATCATGGTTGGTTCCTTGGAATCTTTTGCAGGAGAATTTCAGGCAACTTGGAAAATGGCTGGAAGTTTATTTCATCATATCTAGTCATCATAATAGTCCAAATAGGACATCAGGGTCCAGTAATCATGACCAATCCACTCATACACACATACTCAAACACATACACACACACAGAAGTATATTCTCTCTGACCCATGAATGTGGCTCTATATCTGCCTGCCATGTCTATACAACTCTCTACTGTAGTGACACTGATTACAGAATCTGTAATTCTTTTTAACTAGCCCTCTTTGAATGAGTGAAATACCAATGAGAATTCAAGTTTCATTAGAATTTTGTGCTACAGATGAGTTCCAGTCTCCTAACATTGTGGAAATTATTGTACTATTCAAATACCCCTTACCTCAATGTATTATCTTCTAGTATTATCCTTACCATCACCACTAGAAGAAATAATATTTACAAGCATAGAGGATAATAGATTGGAGTAGAGAGACACAAGATTGTGAAACAAACAAGGAGTCTAGTTAAATCATTGACAGCAGAACTGATTAAGGATTGTCCTATGGTATTTATGTGTAACTGAAGACAATGTAGCTTGTATGAAATGTGTTGTGAAAGTAGTGACAATAAGATATGAGAAAAGATTGGATGTATAGGGTAAGAATGAATAAAAAGTTGAGGATGACACATAGTGTGTGAACCTGGGTGATTGAGAAAATTGACATCCACTTGGATCTATCAGAAAAATTAGCTTGGAAATAAAAATAACAAATTCTGTTTTCGATTTGGAATTTAAGATTCTTATAAGACATACAGTTCAAGCTGTGCTTCAGGCAATTGGAGATGCTTGACTATAACTTAAGAGAGAGATTAGATCTAAATATGTAGACCTAGGAATCATCTGCATAGAGATGATGAAACCCCTGAGAACTGAAGAGATAAACAAATAAAATAGGATAGAGGGAAAAAATGGAGCACAGGCTCTTTGGGAATTCACCCATAGTTAGAAGGTATTATATGGGTGAAGAACCCAAAAAGGAAACTGAGAATGAACTATTAGGAGGAGAATTAAGGAGAGAATAATGTCACAAGAACTAAGAAATGAGAGAACATACAGGAGATGGCAGTTGGTTTTATAAAATGCCTATGGATACCTCAAAAAGGATTGGGGAGTAGAACATCTGTTTTATTTGAGAACAATTCTCTTTCTATTACAACTCCATTAGGCCTAGTTTCCAAGAGGATTAATACTGTCTGACAAATAGTACTTGCACTTCACTATTGTAACCCTTTCCTAGGAACCATGATTAGCCAAAGCATTAAAATAAAAGTAAGATTTTCTCAATAGGATGTAACAAGACTACACATAGCTGATTGTCAAATGAATTAGCTTATAATTGCCATTGATTGAGAATTAGAAGAAATCAATACATGCCAGTTCATCAAGAAAGGCCATCTAAAATATAATAATAACCTGAATTATAATCTAAAAATTGGATAGATTTTCATAGGAAAAGAGGTGCTTATGAAATCCTTCAAATGAGCAGTTCATGATGAGCTAAGTAATGGACAGAAGGAATTACAGAATTGTAGCATAATCATTGGACAATGAATTATCTGTCATAAGAGTTTATTTGGGGCAGGGATTGGGAACCTGCGGCCTTGAGGCCACATGTGGCCTTCTAGGCCCTCGAGTATGACCATTTGAGTAAGTCCAAATTTTACAGAACAAATCCTTTAATGAAGGGAATTTGTTCTGTGAACTTTGGATGCAGTCAAAGAGCTGCACTTAAGGACCTAGAGAATAAGTGGGGGGTGGGATAGGATGGAGGGAAATAGGGTTAGTCTTTCACAATATAACTACTATGGAAATGTTTTACATAACTACATATGTACAACCTATGTTGAATTGCTTGTCTTCCCAGTGGGAATGGGTAAGAAGGGAAGAAGGGAAAGACTTTGGAAATCAAAGTTTCAACAAAACAAATGCTAATGCATGTTACATGCAACTGGGAAATAAGATGTACAGACACTGGGGTATATAAATCCATCTTACCCTACTAGAAAGTTAGGGAGTGGGGGAGGATGGGAGAAGATATAAGTGAGAACAGATTGGGGAAAGGATTATTCAGTAGATTCACTATTTTGCGGTGGGTAGTAGGGGAGAGATGGGGAGAAAAATTTGTAACTCAAAATCTTGTGGAAATGAATGTTGAAAACTAAAAATAAATTAATTTAAAAAAATAACACATAACTGAACACCACTCCTGCCCCCAACTTTAGGACACAATTGTCAGGATTCTTCTGTTAATCCCCTCCACATCTACTGACACTACCGTTAGTTTATTATTGAAAAAATACAGTACACTTAGGTTGTAGTTGTTGACTTGGGGCAGAACTACTTAGCTCACTGGAAAGAAGTTTTCTTATTTGTCTACTTGGCAATTATTTTCTCTAGTCACATTGAATACCATGATATCAATTCTGTAGTTGGAACCAGAATAGCTTCAAGTAAAACACATGCTATCTTTACTTTCCCGAGCCTGTGACAAACTGCCATGGTCACTTCCTTGGGGACTAGCCACAAAACCTCATTTCTTTATCTCTTTGCTAACATCAGGAAGCAATCAGCCCCTCAGAAATTCCTTCTGTCATTGGCAGTCTCTTCAGACACTTTATCTGTTCAGCCAGGGGTTCCTGGCTACCTAATGTGAACTACTTGGAGAAACACAGGAGTTAGGAGATCATTAGGAAATGTGCTAAGTTAATCGTGCTGAGAAAATGCTTTCCTAATGGCATGGACATTTTCCTTTACAGAAAACAAGAAATTGACCTTTTTCTGCAGGCTTTTTTCTATCTTCTCCTACAATGGTGAGAAACATTATTCCCAAACTCAACCTAACTGCCAATGAGTAAAATGTCAACTCTATTATAAAAAACTGTAAAGGTTTTAGTGGAATAAGGATAAATAATCCAATAATTAACATTCCTATAGGCTTTCAATACTATTTGTTTATTTACTCAAATCAAACCAAAAACACACATTACATGGTCAGCTATAACTCTAAATATAGTATTGAGATTTAAATTAATAGTTATTGTTATTATTCCACACAAGTCAGAAAGAATTGGAGGATTGTTTACTTTATTTTTAAACCTTTGAACAAATTTAGTTTTGGCCTGGCTCTTTTTCTGTAAATAAGAATGCATAGATAGTTTCATTCCATGTTGCCAATTTTGATTTGTATCTAGACAGAATTGTATTGTGTCAATAGGTAAAATGATTCCAAAACCTTTGAGTAGTTGACATAGGAAAGACTATGAACTGCATCAGTACCTTTTTATGATCAGAAATATGTTGGGAAAATTAACAAGAAGGATTCAATTCTAGATATTAAACATGCTTTGGGCATCATTCCAATCTAATACATAAATTATTCAAGTGAAGAAAATAAAGCCAGTGTCATTCACAATCCAAAAAGGTAATTAATGAAAGACCCAGAACTCTATACAATATCCAGGATATTAGTTAAGATTCTTACTAAATACGCAATAATTTACTAATGAAGCAGGTCTAAGGATTAATGTACTTGTTCATATCACAGGTTATATGAAACCTCTGAAGTACAGAGTTTCTAAAACTATTTTTGTGTAACTTATGGCATCCTCTTGTTATACTGTTTGGCAGAGCAGAATTTATGTTGGTGGCAAACAACACAAAAACACATCACTGAAATTTTTGTGCAAATGATCTGTCAAATTTCTAGAAAAGCAGTTGTGAAGAGTATGTTAAATCCTGATCTTAAAAATTTAGAGCTGTTAAGTTTGCTTTTGAGAAAGCATAGCACCAAAGAAACATTCCGTATGGCAGGCCCATCCTTATTGGTGTTTAAGGTTAGCAGAGGAAGGGTAGAAGGAGAAAGTATCGAGACAGATTGGGCAGTGTAATGGTAATGTGAATATGAAGAATGTCCCTGTATCTTAATAAGCTTAAGGGAATTTGAAGATTTTCCCTGCTTTGAAGATTTTAACTGCCCTAATAGGCTGAATGTAATCACTTGGTCCCTGTGTGGGAGTAGTTTGCTGAAGGGTGGAGTACAGTCCACAGGAAGCTGGGAGTCATACCATTTGGGGCTGGGGAGAGAACAGGACACAGCCAGGGAGATATGTAGGCTTGTGAGTGTTGATTTGGGGAAAGGCTAAAGGATAGTTTGGCTTCATGATGTGCTATAGCATATCTACTTCTTTGCTACTATAATGACTTTGACCTTGTGGTGTTGGGATTTGATTTTTTGGTGTTGGAATAAATGTTTAACCTTTGTCTTATACGTGGAGAGTCTATTATATTTTGTGATTGAGCACTATGCCAGCATATTTACAGTCACCATGAGCACTGTGAATACTGTGGTGGTACTACAGGCAGGCAGACATGAGAGTATGGAAAAGAAAATGTAGGACAAAATGTGCTTAAAATAATTTGCCCTTTTCCTAGAGTACATGGTGGTAAATGCATAAAACACTGTAATTGGAAGTTAAGAGTTCAAATCCCATTTTAAAATCCACATTATATTGTGGAAAATAATAACTCCTTCATAGAGTTGCTGTAACATTAAATTAACTGTGTGTTTATGTTTGTGTGTTTGTGCATGTCTGTGTGTGTAAATATTTTCAGTTTCAAATATATACATATATATATATATAAATATAAAATCAAATAATTATCTTTAAGTACCATGTCACCTCATTCATTGGCAAAACAAAATGGGGATATGTTAGATTACTTTATTCTCAATTAATTGATCATAAGTGTTTTTAGATTTATGTGAAATTCTTCTCCCTCCTTTTTATTACAGTTTAAACACTTAAGCTGTTTTGTATATAGTTCAACAACTATCATTTTAATCACATCAATAGCTACAGGTAGCACTAATAATCTTGCTATCTAATAAGATATTTAACAGTTTTTTTTAAACTTTATAAGATATAAAGTAATCTTTTTATGTCAGAAATATAGTTTTAAAGGCTTTTTTTACTTATTAAAAGCATCTAATTTTCTCTAGAAGAATTCACTTGCCTTGGCAATATATTAAGAATGTATGCCTTCAAGATGGATTTTAAATTTGTCATTCTTGCTATCTCCATCTAAAGCATACATAGAAAAAAAACAGTCTTTCCCATCAATAACAGAGTAGAACTTCCTCATCTGAGGAAATTATTCTAATGGAATAACAGGTCTAGTTCATATACTCCCAGAACTTCAGACTCACAACCTATGAGTCATAATAGACACCTCTCTATCTCTCACCCCACATATCAAGTCTGTTGCCAAGACCTGTTGATTTCACCTTTGCAATATCAATTTCATACTTCCCTTCTCTCCCCTGACACTGTCACCACTCAAATACAGGACCCATCAACAAATCCTTGTATTATTTTGACAGTTTCCTGGTGAGTCTCGCTGATGCAATTTCTCTCCCCATCCCATTGCATCTTTTGTTTAGCCACTAAAGTGATTTTCCTAAAGTGTAAGTCCAATTATATCATCCCCCCCCCCTTAATAAACGTTATTGGTTCCCCATTCCATCCAGATTAAACACAAAATGCTCTATTTCATTTTCAAAATCCTTCACAACCTAGCCCCTCCAGCTCTTTTATTCTTCTTATATTTTATTCCCTAACATATCCAATAGTACACAACACTGGCCTATTGACTCTTCCATGAATAAGACACTCCATCTCTCTGATCATTTCCTCTGGCTGTCTACACTTCTGGAGTGTTCTCCTTTCTCACCACTGCTTGCTGATATCTGTGAGTTCCTTTTTGTCCCAACTAAAATTTCATCTTTCCCAATCTCTTTTAATTCTAGGGAGTGCATTCGGTTAATTATTTATTATTTATCCTTTAGATAGCTAGCTTTTTATATATTTGCCTATTGCCTATCCCTTTAGATTGTAAGATCATTGAGGTAAGGGACTATCTGTGGTCCCCCTTTTTTTGGATCCCCAGTTCTTAGCACAAGTGTTGAAACATAAGTACTGAATAAGTGTTCATTGATTCATTCATATACAACATGAAATATTAAATATGGTATTATAAATACAATGAATGCAGAAAATAGGTAAGGTTTTTTTTTTATCAAAATATAACAATATTTAGGAACCCCAATGGTAATTGCAGTAAAACATATTTTATATTTTCTTATTTTCATTTTTATTTTTAGTCTGTATTTATGCTCAACACTCTCTAACTATGAAATAATTTCTGATGTAACAGATTTTCCCTTCAATTTGAACAGGTATATATCTAAAAATAATATTTCTTAATTATTATAGGCAATAAACATTAAGAAATGTCAATTTACATTTAATTATTTGAATTTTCAAAAAATAATTCTGTAGCCATTCTCTAGTTACCTTATTTTTTTTCTATTTTTTGGCATAGTAGCTGAGTCCAGATTCCAGAGTTTCAGCCACAACCCAGCTGTACTCTCCCAACATTTCTTCCAAACAACTTTAAAATAATGCCTCAAATCAGATGTTGGATTCAACAAAAGGTTGAATGGGAACATTTTTCCAACCTAAGACAATTTAGGAGGTTCAGAGATGAGGTCTATACTACAAAGGTGGGCATAGTACCAGAGTGGGGCAGGAGCACCACTGGTAGGCCATGACAGTAGCAGCAGCAGGAGCCCTCAGCCCAGATGTGGTAGGAGGTCAGACAGCTCATTAGAAAGAGATTACAGGAGGGGTGGCTAGGTGGCACAGGGATTAGAGTACTGACCCTGGAGTCAGGAGGACCTGAGTTCAAATCCAGTCTCAGATGCTTGACACACTTACTAGCTGTGTGACTTTGGGCAAATCACTTAACCCTAATTGCCCTCAAAAAAAAAGGGAAAAAAAGAGAGATTACAAGAACCCTTTGCTGGCACTGGGTGTAGCTGGTGCTGATTGACAACTCTGTTGTCCATAAGCAGTTTTGGGTTATGTTTCCAGAGCAGAGAGGAACACTTTTGGTCATTCACAAGGGAGCGGTAGCCTTATTCACAGTTCCAGGGCCAGAGGAATGCTAGCATTTGTGACTTCAATGGACCAGGAGAAAATCCTCGATAAAGACACAGATCAGGACAGCAATGACCATATTTCTCCAAGTAGAACACAGTATAACTTGGAAGCACAGGAAATTTGTAGGCCCCTAGGACATTCCAAGAAATAGAGAAGACAACAATGCAAAAACAGCTATAAGCAAAGCCTCAAAGAAAATGCTAATTAGACCCAAGAATTTGCAACTTCTACCTTAAAGGGACTGACAGCTTGGAATATGAAGGCAAAGCAGGTAGGATTATAACCAGTAATAATCACCTGGCATAACTGAGCATAATCTATTATGCTTCAGATGAAGTGAAAAGGGTATGAATGGTAATCATGATCTCAGACAAAGCAAAAGCAACTCATTAAAAGAGATAATCAGGGAAACTATATATTACTAAAAGGTAGACTATATATATGTATATGTGTATATGTATGTATGTGTATACATAAATATGAGTGTGTATATACATACATTTTGTGTGTGCATATATTATACACATACATATATAAAGACCTAAGATATATACACAAATACAAACATGTACACATGCATATATGTATATACACATACACACATGTGTGTAAAGTTTATATGATAGATCATGTCTCAGTTGTATAGAGAACAGGATTAAATTTATAAAAATAAGAGGCATTCCTCAAATAATGAATGGTCAAAGACTATCAATAGGTAGTTTTCAGAAAAAGAAACCAAAACTATCATAGTCATATAAAAATCCGCTCTAAATCATAATTGATTAGAGAAAAATCAAATTGAAGCATCTCCACAAGTACCACCACACAGAACAAAAATGATAAACACTAGAGATAAGGCAATGTAGATACTAGTGGCATATCAGTAAACTGTACCAACCATTCTAGAGAACAATCTAGAACTATGCCAAAGGGCTATAAAACTCTGCGTACCCTTTGAACCAGCTATACCCCTACTAAGTCTATACATCCCCCCAAAATCACAGAAATGGCAAAAGGACATATTTGTACAAAAACATTTATAGCAATTCTTTTTGCACTGGCTAAGAATTTAAAATTAATGATATTCCTGTCAACTGGGAAATGGCTGAACATGTTATGGCATATGATAGTAGTGGAATACTATTGTACTATAAGAAATAACTAGGAGGGTAGTTTCAGGAAAAAAAAAAATTAGTTGAAGACCTATATGTCTACATGACCTATATGAATTGATGCAAAGCAAAGTGAGAAGTACCAGAAGATCATTGTGTACAGTAACATCAACATTATAAAGATGATCAACTCTGAGATGGATGTACTTTTATCAATCCAGTCATCCAAGACCATTCCACCATAAGACTCATGGGGAAAAAGAAATGCTATCTGCCACCAGAGAACTGATGAACTCAGAGTGCAAATTGAATTATAATTTTGTTGATTTTTTTTAATATGGACTATATGTAAATATGTTTTTCATAATTTCAAACGTATAATTGATATCATACTGTTTGCCTCCTTAGAGTGTAGGGAAGAGAGGTGTGAGAGAGGGGGAGAAGCTGAAACTCAAATTTTTAAATGAAAATAATGTTTCAAAATAAAATTAAAAAGACATGTTTGAAGAAATAATTTCTAGGTATGTTTTGTTTGTTAGGAGTTGCATATTTGTTTGCTTGGAAAAGAGCTTACTAAGTTATACTTGCTAAAATAAATGAGTTGATAAATATAACTCATTCATTTTGACAAGTATTATACAATCAAATATTTTAATTTCCATATAATGTTTGTTTAATGTCACTTTATATACTTCAGGTTCAAAGCTAGTTATTGGCTTGACAACATACCTCAGTCTTGGCCACCATGAAATTCAATGTATCAACTCCAATTTTAAATCATTTGCACATATAATATTAAATAACCATTGCAGTACATTCACACTCATTTGAAGTAAATTTTCTCTGTTTGGCAGAGTTGTATTGACTTTGGTTTGAACTTTATTTTTCTTTGGGGAAAAATAAATTTTAATTATGTCATTCTCATATATCCCTTTCAATATATTTAATCACTAAATTTTATTTAGCTCTTTAATGTATGAAAAGCATTTTTACATTCGTTGCCTCATTTGAGCCTCAAATAATCTTATAACTTGCCCAGAGTTACATAGCTCGTGTCTGAGGACAGTTTTGAGTTCAGGTCTTCATAAGCCCACTGTGCAACCTAATTGCTTCTTTTAAAAAAATTATTTATCATAAAACTAAAACTTTTGTTAATTCATTTTGAAATTCCCCAAAAATTTCCTCTCAATTAATATAAAATTAGTGAATTTCCAATCTATTTAGAGAATATTAATTTAACAATACTAGTTTCTGTGAGCTTGGCCTAATATTCTTCATTTGCACCTGGCATTTAGTAAATGTGTGTTAATTAAAAAAAAACAACAATAAATTGATTAGTAGGATGATTTGATTTTAAGGTTTTTCCCAATTCTAAAATACTAAGTTAATTAAATATTAATATTGGCTATGAATTAAGTATCTCCTTTCTTAGATATGTCCAAAAAGTTATTAGACACCATTTGCCTTGCCAAAAGAAAAGGGACTGCAATTTATGATCTCTTGGGAAATATTTTAACTTCCATAGGAAATAAGGATTTTAATAAACAATTCAAAGATTGTTACAGTGAACTTGTCTTACCTTTTTTTCTAGATTATCAACATCAGTTGTTTCTTATTGCTCTTATAATGTACAAAGCTCCTTGAAGACAGGGATTTTTTTTAATTGAATTCATCTCCTGTACAAGACCTTCAACACAGTAGGAAGGTAATCATTGTGAATTAAACTGAATTGGATGATTCTTTTATCCTATTCAAGAATCAATCATTTTGCCCCTTCTCAGAGAAGAATGTTTCTAAACATCTTCATTATTAACCTTCTTCAGCTGAGTTCCCATCAAATTACTAAAACTTGAATAAAAATAGTAACTATCCAATACAAGATGGTTAATCATTTTTAGTTATTTTGCCTTTTAAGTTCAAAATGAATTAATTACTATTTCTTTGGGAATTAAATCTTTGAGAACTAAAATATATCAATAACCTAATTTCATTCCACCTCATTCTATTAGGCAAAATAAATTAAAGATGCATTATTATGTAAAATATAGGGTTAATGTAAGTGAATTTTATTAAATGATGCATAAAATAAGCAACATCAAGGAGGTAGTGACATTATAAAGATATCAATAATTGTTTCCCAGCTCTGTGAGATGATCTTTTTTTTCTCAAGGTGGCCAATCCCAATAGGATAAAGCTATTGTTTTTATACTATTTCAACTTAATTATTAATTCACTGAATTTTAAAGATTTTAAAATTTTTAATGTTATATAATTTTTTTACTTTTTAACTATAATTATGGAAAGGGTGATATTTTCCATTGAAATAGAAATAATTCAAAGTATTTCTGTATGAATTCAAAACAACAGTGTAGTTAAGTGAAAAAAAAATACTTTAATTTGTTGGACATATAGACAGACCAAAGGCATTTTATGTTATAAATGTTACTTATTCCTATTAATTACATTAAATTTGATGGTTTCATATTTATTTCAGCTATCAATTTGCTAAAGAAGTCTACACCAGTGATATCAAACTCAAACAAAAAATTGTACTAATAAACAATATAAAAGTATCTCTGTGGACAGCATATTAATCTAGAAAAGCAAATTTTAACTCTGTGTTCTCTTATATTCTTTTTGGTTAAATATTTTACAATTAAATTTTATTTCTAGGTTGATCAGAAAAAGGGAGGTTAAACAATATGATTGGTGTTTCCTATTTTTGTTAAGTTATCTGCAAGGTAAAAAAAAAGTAGGAAATTCATAAATTTTTTGATAAATTTGGACTATGTAATACAGTTTATAATAATTATTTCGAGGAATGGAACACAATTTAACTTTTTAATCAAGTGCTTTCCCTATAGGTAATAAAAACAGAATTTGTAGCAAATTCTTAACATTTTTTTTTATATCAGGAATTTCTCTGGCTGTCTGTTGAAGCCTATATACCACTTTTTAAAGTAATGCTTTTAAGAAAATAAAATAAAAAAACATAGAGATTAGAAAGAAACCAGTCATATCAAAGTATACCCCAAAGTTTTTTAAAGGTTTACAAATGTCAATTTAAGATTAATTAAATTATCTAAAATTCTAATTTTTAAAAAGTCAGAAAAATAATTACTTATCTCTCCATAATTGTTATCTCTGCAGAACAGGTCTATGATTTAAATAAGCTCATCCCAGTCTGAGTGTTTTCTCTCTTTTTTTTAATGGGGTGCAAGAGGTACCATATTTTTTCTTAGAATTCATTTTAAATCATGGGTAATAACATTCCATTTTTAATTAGCTTGTAAAGCATGTATTAATTAACTTCATGGTTGTGGTATGTATAATTATAGTAATTACAACTTATTACTGTTATTTATTTTTGCAGTAACTATCATATTTAATATTTAGGTCCATAAAATGAGGTGATTACTTTAATTGATTTTTAAGACACATAGGTTTTCTCTTTCTTTCATTCCTTCTTCCACAGAAGGTATATAAAATCAATCCTCAAAGGTAGATCATGAAGAATGAACTATATTTTACTATCACATGTGAAATAAAGCATGATTTGAATTTTACTGTCTACAAAAAAAATGTAATTTTTAAATAATATCGATCCACGTTTTTTGTTTTCTTTTTTGTTCTTCAGTGACTGTTTTCTAAAACTGAAACTTAAAATAACAAATTTTTACCTCTACAGCATACCTGGTTGGAACATGTTTAATTTCTCTATACACTAAAAATGGGAGAATATGCTGAACTAATTATTAAATTTAATATTTACTGATACATTTTGTATTCTGTGGCATAGACATTTATTCTGGGTAAAAGGCCTTGTGTGAAAAATAGTTCACAGAATATATTTTACTACATTTTCCTAAAAACTTATTCCTCAAAAAATATTATACTCACATTCATATATACCAAAACAGGTGTCATATAGAAGAGCTACTATGAAGGAAGAATAGCTAGCAAGGCATGGAAAAATTCACATATAAGAAAAGAGACAATTGAAAAAAAAATATCTCAGACTTAAATTTTTATTCAAAAATGTTCCCAAATTAAGCAACAAGCAAAGTGAACTAGACATTTTACCTAACACAAGGTGATTAAATTTCTTAAGTATTACCAACACTTGGATGGATGAGATCCCAAATTGGAATATCAGTTTGGAAGGATTTACTATATACAAAAAGAGAGCAGAAGAAAAGAGACATTAATTAAATGCCTCCTATTTTCCAGGCTCAATGGCATGCTTTAAAAATATTTTCTCATTTCACCCTCAGAAAAATTCTGTGAGGTAGGTACAGCTATAATCTTCATTTTGCAGTTGAGTAATCTGAGACATAAAGAAATTAAATTATTTTTCCATGGTGACATAGCTAGTAATTATATGAGGCAGGATATAAACTCAGATCTTCCAGACTCAATGTTCTCTCTGCTGCATCATCTTGTTGCCTAATGGAGAAGAAAGAATCTGAGCTAGAAATGGTTTTGTATGTGGAGAAGTTATGCTTGGGTAAGAAAATTTAGTGTAGGCCATTTCAAAGCCTGAAAGTTGTTGAGGCTGTCAATAGATAGGCAGAAATTTGGAAAGAAATATTTAAGCAGAGAGTGATTATTCTCCTTCAGGGAGTGTTTTCTTTATTGTTTTAATTCATATGCAGAGCTCAAGAATTTAAGGAAATTCTAGTCCTAAATCAGATAGTTGTTTGGAATAAGAATGAGATAAATCCTTAAACATAGATATTAAAAAAAAATCAAAATTTCTATGAGTTCTACACAACATATAAAGGTATGTGTTCAGAAGAGCTTAACTTGATCATTAGAGGTTGAAATACTCTTCATGAAAGCAAAAGGCAACCAGAATTTATTCTGTGGGAATTGCCGGACTGTTATTATGGGAAGAATAGCAAGTGAAGGCTTTTGGTAGACTAACATTGGATATACAAAGAGTCTATCACATTCACTAGAAGAGCTGATACCAAAATCTCTGGACTCCAAGTTAAAATAGATGGAAACTACAATGGGAACGTAAGATCATAAATGGTAGTGGTCATTTATTCGACATGAAATTTATGTAAATTCAAAATATAAGAATGCACATAGGGGCAGCTAAGTGGCACAGTGAATAGAACACTGGCCCTGGAGTCAGGAGTACCTCAGTGTCCCACCTCAGACACTTAACACTTACTAGCCATGTGACCTTGGGCAAGTCACTCAACCCCAACTGCCCTGCTTACTCCATCCAAAAAGCCAAAAAAAAAAAAAGATAGAATGCACATAAAACTAAAGTGCAGGAGATGGTGGTAATAGCATGTTCAAAATGGTGATCTTGATGATGAACTGCTGATGAACTAGGAGACATTTGCCACCAGATTTTAAATCTCTATTCCCAAGGAAAACAATACATACCTCATCATACTTATCAATTGCAGCAGTCACCATCTCTTCATCAACAACTCAAGTTCCCTCAATAAAACAGTCTCAAAGTTCTGAAAAGTCAACAACAAAAGAAAAGTTCCAGCAGATAGCACAACAGCAGCAACAGCAGAAAACACAACAATCTAATAAACCATCTCCTTGGTCTATACCTTGTTCCAGGCAAGTTAAAAGATGAGGAACTCTTTTTGATAAGGAAATCAACAAAGCAGCAGAATCACCAACATCTAAAATCTTCAAAATTGAGACAATACACCCATGACACGACCTGTATACCCACTTCCAGAATGTAAGCCAAACCTTACAGATTTTGTTTCAGTGGGAAAAGACCCAAGTAGACCAGTCTTCCTGACTCCAGGCCCTTCCCTCGCTCTACTGTGCCACCTACCTGCCCATAAATTCCTATACATACAGAAATATTTTTCCAATGTAAATGTAACATTATACAGTGAATCTCATCTTAATTATAAACTAGACTGCCTCAGTCAGATACTTATTCAAATGACTGAGCATTGGTGGTGGTAGTTCTAGGGTCTCCATTTTTGGAAGGTTCCAGGCTGGCCAGTTCTCATTACACTCCTAGCTGTGCTTGTGACTTTCTAAACTTCAATATTTAATACCATACTTTATACTTTTAACATTGGATAGCTCCATTCATACATTCTGTTGCTTTTCTCTTTTGTTTCTTTTGCTTCTTTCTTCCTTGGGCCCATTAGAATATAAACTGTTAGAGGGAAGAAATTGTCTTTTTTTTAATTTATATTTATATCCCTAGTGAGTGGGACACCCTCTGTGAAGACTTCTCAGAATGAGGAGGGAGGGAGGGAGGGAGGGAGGGAGGGAGGGGGGGGGGGGGAGGGGGGAGGGGGGGGGAGGGGGAGAGAGGGAGAGGGAGAGGGAGATCGATCTGTCAGTCAAAACCAAAGACAGACCTTTTGTAAGACTGGAAAGATCAGAGTCCTGGGTTTCCTAAGAAAAGTAAACAAATCAGGACCCTTCCTCCTTTCCCTCACTACCACATTAGCATTCCCTTGCTGCCACATTAGCATTAAGTCCTTTTCAAAGTTTTTCAGGATCCTTCCTTCTGTCTTGCTTTAGCATTTGCCAAATAGAGGCAAGTTCATTTGGATAGACTATACCAGCTTCCCTGTTCTTTGTCCTTTTCACACCCAGACTGTAAGCCCGCTTCCCAGCCAATGGGAGCAAGGGATAGTACCGGGCTTCCTTGCGTTTAGAGTTTAGCCTGCCTCCCGGCCAACAGGAGCAAGGGACAATGGTGGCAGGTGGCTTGACTGCATTAAGGTTTAAAAACCTTGCCTTGTCTTATGTAAGGTGCCTTCTTCCACTGAAACTGTCTTGGTGGAGGATACCCTCTTCTTCAGAGAACTGAATACAAGCTTCCTGTTCATCCCTTGTATACCCTTGATTCTTAATTTTTGGGTAAGTGGTTGTCTAACCCACACACTGGCACTTAACAAAGTGTCTGGTATGAGGTAAGAGCCTAATAAATGATTTTTAACTACCAAGAAAAAGCAAGCACACTTGTTGGGATTCATGACCTTCATCTTTTAAGTGCCTCTGGATTCAGAGAATATGTAACACTAGGAGCTTTTCTGGTAATACAATATGCAAAAGTGGATACTACAAGTTCAGTACGCAAAGGCAGTAAGATTGTGCAAACGATAGGGTTCCAGACCCAGGATCAGGAAACTGTTTTTGGTTCAAACTCTTCTTGACCCCATTTGAGGTTTCCATAGCAAAGATACTGAAATGCCTTTGGCCTCATATACTAAGCCTCTGTATGTAACAAGTTTGGAAAATTACTGAATTCTTCCTGAACTCATACGTGCCTAGCCTGGGGCCCCTCTGTTGCGATACAATAGAAAGACAGACCTTGCTGTACTTACTGATAAGATGTCAAAATGACCCAGGGCAGGACACAGACATCTGGGACCCCCAATAATTCAGGGTAGGGCTATACAACTGTCCAGAACAAGCCTGGCTATAATGGACATGTTTATCTACCATTGTCAAACTAACTTTACTCCCCACACCCGTTTTGTGGTTTTTGACTTTAAATATTCCTCCCCTCCCAATGGTCCGGGCAGGTCTCCTAAAGTTTCCTTGGGAGACTGTCGCTGGCCAGCTCAATGAACTGATTCTCAGAACTATTGGCATGGCTTGGGGTCATTCTTTTTTTTAACTAGCCATTTCAATACTGTAGTGGTATTTCATTCCCCTCTCCAGCTCATTTTATAAATGAGAAACTGAGGAGCTCAAATACAACCTCAGACATCTACTCACTAGTTCTGTAACCCTGGGCAAGTCATTTAATCTCTTATTAGTTTAGTTGTTCATTTTTCAACTGTAAAATCAGGATAATAATACTCCCTAAGGTTGTTGTGAGGATCAAATGAGGTAACATTTGTAAATTACCTACCAGAGTGACTGGTGACTACGAAATGTTATATAAATGTTGTTGTTGTTAGCATTATCATTCCAAGAACTGAGATAAAAAAAGCAATGGTAAAGAACACTTCCCCACACTTAAAAATAGTTTGTTTTTTTGCAATTACATGTAATGAAAGTTTTCAACATTCACTTTTATAAGATTTTGTTTTCCTAATTTTTCTCCCTCAAATTTTCTCCCTCACCCCTCCCCCAAGACAGCAAGCAATGTGAAATGTTATATGTGAACAACTGTCTTAAATGTGTTTCCACATTAGTATTGTTATGAAAGAAGAATCAGAGTAAAAGAGAAAAACCACAAAGAAGAAAAAAATGAAAAAAAAGTGAAAATAGTATGCTTCTATCTGCATTCAGACTGCATGGTTCTTTCACTGAATGTGGAGAACATTTTCAATCATGAGTCTTTGGAATTGTCTCAGATCATTCTATTGCTAAAAAGAGCTAAATCTATCACAGTTGATCATCTCACAGTGTTACTTTTACTGCCTACAATGTCTCCAGGTTCTGCTCACTTCATTCAGAATCAGGTCATTTAAGTCTTTTCAAGTTTGTATTTTCTTTATTTTTTTCTGAAATGCTCTTCATTTCTTACAGAAAAATAGTATACCATTATGTTCACATACCACAACTTTTTCAGCCATTCACCAATTAATGGGCATCTTTTGAATTTCTGATTCTTTGCCACCACAAAAAAAGCAACTATATATGTGTTTGTATATGTGGGTCCTTTTCCCTTTCTTATGATCTTTTTGGGATGCAGATCAAGTAATGGTATTGTAAGATCAAAGGAAATGCATAGTTTTATACTTTGTAGGTATAACTACAAATTGCTCTCAGAATAGTTGGATCAATTCACAACTCCACCAATAATGCATTAGTGTTCCAATTTTCCCATATCTTCTCCAGCATTTATCATTTTCTGGTTTTGTCATGTGAGCCAGTCTGATAAGTATGAGGTACTGCCTCAGAGTTGTTTTAATGTGCATTTCTCTAATCAATACTGTTTTAGAGTATTCTTTCATATGACTATAGATAGCATTAATTTCTTAACTTCTTGTCCATATCTTTTGGCTATAATCAATTGATGAATATGTTGTATTCTTATAAATGTGACTCAGTTCTATATATTCTAGAATATCAAAAATGCTGGCTATAATGTCCAATTTCTCACTTCCTGCTTTCCTTATAGTCTTGGTGGCATTTGGTTCTGTTTATGTAAAAACTTTTAAATTTAATGTAATCAGAATTATCCATTTTGCATGTCATAAGGTTCTCTATCCCTTCTTTGGTAAAAAAAAAAAAATTCTTCCCTTCAGTGAATAGAGCACTAGCCCTGGAGTCAGGAGGACCTGAGTTCAAATACAGCTTCAGACACTTAACACTTATTAGCCCTGGGACCTTGGGCAAGTCACTTACCCTTAGGTGCCCTGCTTTCCACCCTGCAAAAAAAAATATCTTCCCTTCTCCATATATTTGACAGGTAATCTATTACTTGTTCTCTTATTTTGCATATGGTATCACCTTTTATGTATAGATCATGCATCCATTTTGACCATCTTGGTATAAAGTGTGAGATACTAGTCTATGCCTAGTTTCTGCCATACCATTTTCCAATTTTCCCTGCATTTATTGTCACATAGTGAGTTCTTGTCCCAGAAACCAGTCACTTTGAGTTTATCATACAGTAGATTACTATAGTTGTTTGATACTACGTCTTGTGTACCTAACCTATTTCACTAGTATACCACTCCTTTTCTTAGCCAGTACCAGTCAGTTCTGATGATTTTCAATTTATATTAGCATTTTAGATCTGGTATGGCTAGACTACCTTCTTTTGACTTTTTTTCCCATTAATTTCCTTGATATTCTTGAACATTTATTCTGCCAAATGAATTTTGTTACTATTTTTTCTATCTCTATAAAGTAATTTTTTTATAGTTTGCTTGGTATGGCACTGAATAAGTAAATTAATTTAGGCAGAATTGTCATTTATTTTATTATATTAGCTTGGTCTAACAATGAGCAATTGCTATTTTGTTTTCCCTGTGTCTGGTCTGATTTTATTTAATGAAAAGTGTTTTGTAATTGTGTTCATATAGTGCCTGGGTTTGTCTTGGCAAGTAGATTTGCAAATTATTTATGTAGTCTCCAGTTGTTTAAAATGGAACTTCTCTTTCTATCTCTTGCTGTTGGACTTTGTTGGTAGCATATAGAAATGTTGATGATTTATATGGGTTTATTTTCTATCCTGCAACTTTGCTAAAATTTTTCATTTATTCAAATAATTTTTTTTAGTTATTTCTCTAGAATTTTCTAAGTATACCTTCACATCATCTGCAAAGAATGATAGTTATTTTAAGCTGGAAAATTTTCCACTCTCTCTTTTTGTAAGTTTTGTTGCTCCAGAATCCATTTAGAGATTTGATTTAATGATGTTTCCATGGAAAACTGGGGAAAGCTCAGGCAACTCTCTTCTTTTCTCTGCCACTTTGGCTCTTCCCCCCAGTGAGGAACATTTGAGGGAAGATTAAATAGGGGAGAGATGGGAGTGATTTTACCATCATTTTAGACTAAACATTACCTTGGTAAAAGTAAGAAAATTATTGCCAATGTAGGGAGGAGAACAAAAGCTTAGAACTGAAGTATGGTTTTGAGGGTGATTCATGAAATGACAAGGGATTTCAATTTTCCAGAAATCTGCTGGAGTTCTTTTTTTCTGCCAAAAACAGAACTGGTAATATACCACAGATCTGCCCTAATTTTAATTTCTTCTGTCAAAATATAGAAGAACAACACACAAAAAAAGAATATTTACATTCTGGATGTGATTTTCACTAATAGTAACTTATTTCTGAGGAGAAATGGTAAGAACATTGGGGAGGGGGGAGATTGTCATAGATAAAAAGAAGAAATCCAGACATGGTCAAATATACATACTGTATTTTGATAGGGCAGATTTCAAATGGTTGAGATGTAATTTAGGTAAGGAAGATAATAATGGACAAAAATTCTTCAGGTGAAGTGAGTCTAAGACTGGAGGGAATTCTCAGAATGAAATGCTGAAGTCACAAAGGATTAATATTATTGTTCTGAAATAGAAGACATAGTGATTACTGACAAAAAAATAGTAGGCAGAGCTGCTCATTATTATTTTGTTTCTACTTTCTTTGCCAAGAACTATGATTTTTGGAATGGAAAGAACAGACAAAAATGGCAAACAGGAATTTATATTCAAAACAAGTAAAGGCACAACAGGATAGCTGGAGCCTCACCTGAAGAATTTGAATCATTTGGCCCGGGTGAATTTTATTCTTAGACACTGAAAGAAATAAGGGTTGTGATTATTGATCTTCTGTCTGTGATGTTTGAAAAACTATGGAGAATGGGATAAATATTTCAGGATTGTAGAAAAACAATTGAAGGGAATTCCAAGAAGAGGAAAGAAAGCAGAATTGAGAAACTAGTGGTCAATGAGCTTGATTTTCATTTTTTGGGAAAATATGTAGATGTTATTAATAAATAGATCTTCAGTAAACATATAGAAAAGAAAATAATAGTTGGAAATAAGAGATCCCTTATCAAGAATAAAACTTGACAGACTACAACGGATTTCTATTTTTTTTAAAGTGTCCCAAATGGATAGATCAAGAGACTGCTATAGACACAGTCTCTCTAAACATTAGTGAATCTTTCAACAAATTCTCTCATTATTTGTGTAGAAAAGATGAAAAGGATTGGACATATGAGGAGAGAATGTCTTGCCACAGAATAGAGAAGACAGTGCTACTGAAGATCATTCCCATGGGGCAGAGGTGTGAACCTGCAGTGGGAGGCTGTCATGTTGTACTGAATTTTAAACAAGAGGAATTTGCATTTTGAAAGGTCTCCTTCTCTAGAGAGTGTCATATTTCCATGGACAGTGTTCTTCCTCTGGAAAAATAAAAAGGGAATTCCTAGGCACAATTGATACCCAGAATGAAAGTGGGAACATAGATCTAGAGGTAAAATATCCTACCATTTTGGATGAAGACTAAGGTAATGGTGGCAAGGGGTAGGTCCAAGCCATACAATTTGGGGCACAAACAAAAAATAAGAATTAGGCAAAACAACAATCAAAATTGAATAGACAGATAGATACATAGATGGAAAGATAGATAAAAGGGGGCAGACAAAGGTCTCTAAATGCAATAACACTGAGACTTGATAAATGATGGAGCTCATTTCTTGAACATCAGATGCTTTATTCTCATGAGGCACACAGTGATTATAATGAAATGACATTATGGGCTGTGAATAACCCATTAATCACAAAATAAAATTTAAAATCAATAGATGAAAGAGGATACAGTGAGGACAAAGCAAAAGCAAATGAAGAGAATAATTCCTTCAAAATTAGATTAGAGCAAATGGAAGCTAACGACTTTGTCAGAAATCAAGATACTGTTAAACAGATCCAAACAAATGAAAAAAAAAATAGAAGGCAATGTGAAATGTCTCATTGGAAAAAACCACTGACCTGGAAAATACATCCAGGAGAGATAGTTTAAAAATTATCAGACTACCTGATAGTCATGATCAAAAAAAGAACCTAGAAATCATCCTTCAAGAAATTCTCAAGGAAAATTGCCATGATATTCTAGAACCAGAAGGCAAAATAGAAATTGAAAGAATTCACCAAAGGCATCTTGAAAAAGATCCCAAAAAGAAAACTCCTAGGAATATCATAACCAAATTCCAGAGTTCCCAGGTCAAGGAGAAAATATTACATGCAGCCAGGAAGAAACAATTTGAGTACTGTGGAAACACAATCAGAATAACACAAGGTCTAGTGGTTTCTATATTAAGGGATGAAATGATTTGGAATATGACATTCCAGAGGTCAACAGAGCTAAGTTTAACACTGAGAATCACCTTCCCAGCAAAATTGAGTATAATGTTTCAAGGGTCATTGATTATTCAGTAAAATAGCAGACTTTCAAATATTCTTTTTTTTTTTTTGGAGAACAATTTATTGTTTAAATTATTTGTTGTTTAAATTATTGTTTAAATTTATTGTTTAAAACTCATAATTAAAGCTTCAAAAAATATACAACCCAACGTGTTCCATCCCCATACCCCTCTCCCCAGAGGAGAACATGGAGTTGCACCCTCCTATCCTGCTTGTGAGGATCCTGCCCTGGAGAGACTGCCTACCTGCCTGCCCTCCATCTGTTGAGCCATTGGCTGGAGAGAGGCCCTGTGGTCAGTGGGGGACAGTCCCCGCCCCCCACCCCTGCACATGCACAGTCTGTGAGACACTGTGGGGGAAGAGGCTCTCCAGAAAAGAGGAGCCCCACAGGGGGAAAATGCAGATCCAGCCCCCACTCACCCCTCCCCCTCCCTAACCACCCTGTTCAAGCTGCCCTGATGACAAGGGAAGCTGTCATTGGCATCTTCGGCCATCTCCTTAGCCAACTCCAGATCCTGCTGTTCTTGCTGACACCTGCTCCTCTGCAGACTTGAGGTCCTTGTTGTAAAATTTGGGAGGGAATCTCATGGCTTTGACAGACATATTGTGGATGTCTAGGCAGAAGGATATGCACTGGTGGAAAGCTAACTGAGGCTCTCAGGGATAATAAATGTCAATCATCTCCTTGGAATGGACATACCCCTTTTTGTGGTTGATGCTAGTCCCTATGACACCATCTCGGATGGCCTCGGCAACAACGAACTCTGCATCCTTTGGGCTATCCAACTGCAGCTTCTGGGCAATGTCAACCAGGGAAATTTGAGAGTAGTAGAGGCTGATAATGTGCGCACCTGTTTTAGTTACATTGTTTTGCAGTTGTATGATTAAGGTGTAGATCCCATCTGTCTGAAACTTTTCTCCAAACTGATCCAGGACCAGGTTGAACTTGGCTAGGCTTCCTGTCCTGACAGCTTGTGTCAGAAGAAAGTAGGGCATGAGGGAGCGCTTAAGTGAGGGCTGACGTAACTATCGTCGGTCTGGGATCTCCCCTAGCAGTAGCTCCACGACAATGAGCAGCTTGTGCACCATCTGTTTGAAGCCAATAGGTGTGTGTTAGGGGGCCTCGCGCAAAGCATTGGTCATCGCTCTTTGGGCCTCTGAGTATTCCAGCTGGATGGCTTTGATTCACCCTGTGTAGTAGAGGTATCTTGCCCATTCGTTGTTGGCTTGCTCGGGGAACATGGACTTGGACACCAATTTCTCAAACAGGCTGTAATGCAGGTAGTTTCTCAACAGGAGGTTAGGTAGAGTGGCCTGGCTGTCTGCATCATGCCTAAGGGTGGCCGTCTGTAACCTGTAATGAAGGAAACTTCGTACCACATCCAATTTGTCTAAGAACTCATAGACCCAGGCATGGTAATAATAACACTTTGTTGCCAGCAGGTGCAGGGCTCTGTAGTTCTATGTACTGATTTTCTGCATGAGGTCATCAGAAACCCCTTGTGCCTCTTTGTAGAGCTTGCTGTTACATCAGGTAAAAGACCACAAGTAGCTGGAGATATGCCTCCACTTCAGGTAAGAGAGGGGCTGAGGCAGTTTTTCCTGTCCTGGGATGGAACTGAAAATCTGTTTCTGTGGGCTTTTCCAAGAAGGTGAGTAAGGAATTATGGGTGGCATTACAGGAGGTGAAAAAGCCAAAAACAGCCTTGTAGAGAACATAGGGTTTGAGATGGCGTGAAGTGAAAGGTAGCACCCGAAGGGCCCTCAGTACAAAGTAGGGCTCCTTGACTCATACAGCCTTCTCAAGCTGCTTCACATGCTCCTTGATGTCCTCCAAGGTGATTGTGTCCAGGTCCTGCTGGGAGCCCTCCACCAAGGCCACTTTTCTCTCACCTTCCCGAGCTGCTCTGCAGTCCACTGCCACCTCCTCCTTTATCTCCACATCCAGGGGGCATCCTGGGGAAGAAGCAGCAGAGGAGGCAGCAGTAGCTCTTTCCCTACCCACCTGGCAGCTGCTTCACCTTGTTGGGGAATGGCGCCATGCTGAGCCCTCTTGCTTCATGGAGCCTGGAGTCCTGGGGCCAGACCTAGTAAGGGGAGCGGGAGCCAGAGGTGGGGCCTCTCATGAGTGCTTGTGTCTGGGGCCAGGGACACTGGATAGGGACTATACATGCTGGTGGGCTTCCTGGGGCAAGATAATGGAGCAGCTGACTTTCAAGTATTCTTGATGAAAAAACCTGAGCTGAACAGAAAATTTGACTTTTAAAGACAAGAAGCATGAGAAGGTAAACCGGAAAAAGAAATCATAAGGAGCTTATTAAAGTTGAACTATTTACATTCCTACATGGAAAAACAATAATTGTAACTCATGAGACTTTTCTCAGTGTGAAGATAGTTGAATGGAATATATATGTCAAAAGCAATCTAGGAACCATACTCTAGAGAGAAGTTATATACATCAGCTAAATTGAGAAGTGGAGAGAGCAAATGGTCAGATGTCAGGATGACTCCTCTTCATTAGTTCAAATCAAGCTTCAGACAATTTCTGGGAAAGTGTGACCCTGGGAAAGTCACTTAGCTCTGTTTGCCTCCGTTTCCCTCACACTGATCACCTCCTGGAGTTGAGGAAGAGGAAAGATAAAGTGCTTTAACATTGTGTCCACCCACCTCTGGCCTACTTACTACAGCAGGCAGGAATCCCTATGTTTTGACCCTATGGTCAAAACACACAAAAAAATATACATTTTCTTTTTTCAAAGATGATTCCATTCACCATTTGTACACGCAATGTTACCACACTCATGTACAACAAAACTTCAAATAGATCCCAAAGACAAACACCTCTAGCTGTGAGAGAGCTCAGCAGATACTGAATCCAAATAGCAGTCTTCAGTGAACAAGGTGGGCAAATGAAGGCCAGCTTATCAAAGGCAAATCTGGATACACATTTTTTGGAGTGGCCACTAGGATGAGGAGAACATGGAGAAATGCCAGGAATAGAACAGAAGTCTGTACAGGTTTGTTGAGCTAAACAAGGACTTTGGTACTGGCAATCATGAGGGCATGTGGAAGATCATGACAAAAATTGTTTAACCACAGAAGTTTATCAGTATTGTTTGCTAGTTTCCTGAGGGCATGTGTGGATAAGGTCTGGATAAAGTATGATACTCTCATACTTCCCCAGTCACCAGTGGAATGAAGCAATGCTATGTACTTTCTCCAGTGCTTTTTAGCATGATGTTTTCTGTGATGTTAGTTGTCTTCATTGCAGTTGAAAATGGTATCAATGCTAGCTATAACAGTGAGGGTAAACTATTTTAACTTGAAAAGGATACAAACCAATACTAAAATGAAGGGGAAGTTGGTATGTGACTTTTTATTTGCAGATAATTATATATTCGATGAAGCCTCTGAGGCTGAGATGCAAAAGGGTATGGATCAGGGTGGCCAGGTAGCACAGCAAGTAAGAGCACCAGCCCCAGTGTTGGGATGACCTGGGATCGAATCCGGGCTCAGACACTTGGCACCCACCCAGAAACACCTGACCATTTAATCTTGAGCAAGTTACTTAACCCCAATTGTTTAGGGGTATCCAGGTGGCACAGTGAGTAAGAGCACTGGCCCCAGAGTTGGGATGACCTGGGATGGAATGCAGTCTCTGATACTTAGTACCACACCCAGAAATAACTGGCTGTGTAACCTTGAGCAAGTTTCTTAACCCCAATTGCTTTAAAAAAAAAAAGGGGGTATGGATCAATACTTTGCCCTTGTGCTATTTTTTTTCTTAGAAGGTATAGTTCAATTTATTTGTTTATTTAAAAAAAAAACATCTATGTAGTTGCCACAGCAGCTGCCTGGGTCCTCTGGACAGACACTCTAGTGTGAGTCTTCACAAGACAGTTGTTGAATTCCTGATAAGGAGACTTAGTGAACACAGTCACCTTCCACAGGTCTGGGGTTAGATAGCTGTATGTTTTGAAGATGGCATCAAAGGTAGCTTTAGCAAAGTTGCCCAGAGTGGCAGTACAGCCTCTCACAGAAGTGTAGTAGTCATCACTTCCAGCCATCATCAGGAGCTTCTTAGGCACAGGAGCTGAAACAATGCCAGTACCTCTAGGGGTGGGGATCAGGGGCACCAGAACCGACCCACATTGCCCAGTGACCTTGCAGGCTACTGTGTGAGGCTTGCCAATCTTGTTCCCCCAGTAGCCATGTCTCACAAGAACGATGGACAGCTTGGCCAGAATGATAGCACCACGAATAGCTGGGGCCACTTCCTTGGAGCACTTGACACCCAGAACAACATGGCCATTGTAGTCACCAAAGGCCACAAAAGCCTTAAACCTGGTAATGTTGTCCGTCTCTAGTTTGTTTCTGAACAGGCATGATCTTCAGAACCTCAGAACCTTTCAATGAAGATCCCAGGAAGAAATCTATGATCTCAGACTTCCTTGATAGGAAGGGAGTAAAGATAGATCTCTTCCAAAGACTTGATCTTCATGTCCTTGACTAGCCAGCCCAGCTTAGTGACAGGAACACACTCCTTGTCTTCGGCCTTTCCTCCCTGGGCCCCACGGCCACAGCCCCGGCCTCGACCTTAGCCCCCACTGCCGAAGCCACCGCGGAAGCCTCCCTGGCCTCCGACGCCAGGGCCCCTGGGGTCTCCCGAACCTCCTGCAGCACTGGTGTAGTCCACCATTTGGTGTTCACTAGAAGTAGAAGCCACTTGTGCTAATTTGGGCCTGACAATTAACATGAAGAAAACAGAGGTCTTCCACCAGCCAACACCGCACAATTCATATGTAAAACCATTGGTTGCAACAAATGCATAAATTTTGAATGCTGCAGATAAGTTCACTTCTTTTGGCAGTATACTTTTAGGGATGTCCACATAGATGAAAAGTCTGGCACGCACATTGCCAGAGCTAGGTCAGCATTTGGGAGACTCTAAAAGGAAGTGTGAAAGAGAAGGGATATTAGGCTGCCAATCAAACTGAAGATCTACAGAGCCACTGAGCTGACCTCATCGTTGTATACCTGTGAAACCTGGACAGCATATCAACTTCATTTCAGGAAATTAAACTGCTTTCATTTGAATTGTCTTAGGAAGATTCTGAAGATCACCTGACAGGATAAGGTCTTGGAGACAGAGGTCCTCTCTTGATCTGAACTGTGAAGCATTCAAAGTCTACTGCAAACAGTGCACTTCCAATGGGCTATGCCCCAATGTCAAACATATGTATACCTTTGAAAAACCTGTTTTACAAAGATCTGGAACAAGGCAAGAACTCACAGATAAGTCAGAAGACGTGATACAAGGGCTCTCTGAAGAATCTTAGCATTTATTGCCAGACATAGGAGACAATGTGCAGCATGCCTGCATCATAGAAGGGGATGTGTATTGTCAGCAAATCATTATCTCAATAGCACAAAGGAAATATAAGATGTAGAAATCTAGAGACAGCCATCCCAAATGTTTAAGTCAACTATTTTTGCTGGTACTATGAGACAGCCTTCTGAGGTCATATTGGACTGATTAGCCACAGTCCAACACACCTTGACCTCAACATCATGATGTCCTTGGTCCTCTTCTAGAATAAAGGATGGGCAACATGTGTCAGACAGTGATAGGCACATATAGCAATATAGGGGAAGTATATGTTAAAAGTACTATTGATTTTAATGTACTTTGAATGGTGTAGTCTTGATAAAATCCCTTTTCAATCTGCATGATTTTAAATTGATTTGTATCATTTTTAGAATAGTAATTAGAGCACATATTTACTTAAAGAAGCACAGGTATGCAATACTAAGGTTTTTAAGCAGGCATTTCACCTGAGTTTTGCATAAAGCTATGGATTTTACATATATCCTAGAGTTCTGTTTGTGCTTTGGACTCAATACAATATTATTGGTCCCTGTGGCTTTTGCATACCTAGTTTCAAGTATCTGAAACTATAAATTATTTCTGTTTAATATTTCACTGTATTTTACTTAATGCTTCAGCTTTGAAGTGTGTTTTAGCTCTAGTTCTCATGCTTCAGGCTGAGCTAAATCTGTTTATGCATACACTGTCCAACACCTGCTCTTCATATTTGTGGAAGATTCTGGGAGGTCTTCCAAGGGAGCTCCCAACAGAGCACATTGTGTTAATCTAGTATGGAGTATTCTAACATTGTAAATAATCCTCCACCTGCCAGGAGATCTATGCCACAGAGGAGAACACTAAATAGTTGCATAGTACCAAGCTGAAATAGACACAGGACTCTTTTCACTTTCTCTTTCCAGAGTTTCTTTGGTTTTGCACTTTAACATTACCTCCATCCCTCTAACCTTGTTTTACATTGTTTGTCTAAAAAAAATATAGAGTGGTTGGTAGTTATCTCCAATTGTTGTTGTTATTTTTAAGGGGAGAGGGGGTGGGCAGGGAACCACCTCCATTTCCATATACTACCTACTGCTTTTTATTGCTTCCTCAGATGTGAGCAGCAGTCCATGGAAAGAACTTGAATGAAGCATATAACATCATTACTATTAATGGGCTTAGAAAGCAGAGTCTGTGAAAATACACTAGTTCCATAGGAAGGGAAGAAAAAAAAAAGAGCATAGCTTTTACCACACATCATTCAAATGATGAATGAACATACTGAGCTATTTCTACAAGACAGATGAACAGTCTGAAGTAAGGAAGGTTGTTCAGGCAGACTGCATCAATGAAACCAATACTCAAGAAAGATGAGTGCAGTACCATCCTGGATCAGTATTAATGATGCTTAAAATGCATTCTTGAATATACACATATGCTTACAGTTTCAGAGATATGGGAAGGCTTGCTATCCCCCTAGATTTTTTTTAAACTAATAGATTAGTGCAAATGGATGCTCTCGTTCAGCTTCATAACTTTACTAATGTAAATTGAAAAAGTTTGGTTATAGTTTGACAAATGATCCTATCTACAGCAAACTCTCTGAACCATAATACTTCTTTCATCTAGAGATGTACTGAAATACCTGAGAATATTTAGGCAGCTGACAGGCTATGTCAATCTCATTCAAAGATAGGACCTTTGACCATTTGCTTTCCTTCTTTCCACTTGAATACATTCAGCCAGAAATTTGTTGCCCCTATTGATGTCAACATCCCTTCTCAAGAGATTTTTAAATAGACAATTGCAACTCAATGTGTTACACAATAGGTATTTTGTAACTCAAAGGGGTGAATGCTATAAACTATAAAACATTATCCAAAGTGAGTACTTAAACAATATCAACATGGACCTCTGCCATGAGATACATTCAGTTTGAGGAGAGGGTAAGTGAAGAGGATCATGAAGAAAATGGAGTTTTGCATGCTATGGTTTACAGATAATAAAATCTGATGACTTATGAGGAAAAAAATCAAAATTTATACATCAAATTGAATAGGTGAAATACAAGATCCCCCCCCCACCTTCGCCCTTCTGATGTTCTCAGTTTTATGCTAAAGGGATGATCACTCGACATTCATAATAATGCAGGCTTTATTTTAAAGCTATTGTTCCAGTTTCTAGTATCAGCTCCTATTGATTTTCTACACCATGCAATTTGTGGGAAATCACTATTCTTACTTATATAGTTTCAAATGTCGACAGCATTGTAATCCACAAAGAATATCTTAACTTGCCAGAACTAGTATTTATAGGACAGCTTAGACAGGGTATTTAAAGAGCACATTACACAGGTAAAGATTTCAGTGATATGGCTCAGAAAAAAATAAAAACAAATAACTAAAATCCCTTCTTGGCTTAGTAGTTTAAAAAAATATGGAAGCACCGTTCACCGCCCCTTGGCCCCGAGTGCGCACCCGCGCATCCATCCAGGAGCCGCCACAGCTGCCGCCATGAAGGATGTGCCAGGCTTCCTGCTGCAGAGTCAGAGCGCTGGGCCCGACCAGGCCGCCGTGTGGCACAGCCTCGAGGAGCTCTACACCAAGAAGTTGTGTCACCTGCTCACACTGCAGATCCTGGACTTCGTGCAGGATCCCTGCTTCACTCAGGGCGACGGGCTCATCAAGCTTTATGATAACTTCATCAGTGAGTTTGAGCACAGGGTGAATCCTCTGTCTTTGGTGGAAATCATTCTCCATGTCATTAGACAGATGACAGATCCGAATGTTGCTCTTACATTTCTGGAAAAGACTCGGGAAAAGATAAAAAGCAGCGACGAAGCAGTAATCCTGTGTAAGACAGCCATAGGCGCTCTAAAACTGAACATCGGAGACCTCCAGGTGACCAAGGAAACGATGGAAGATGTGGAAGAAATGCTTAACAACCTACCAGGTGTGACATCCGTGCGCAGTCCTTTCTCTGATCTTTCCAGCAAGTATTATCAGACTATTGGCAACCACCCGTCCTACTACAAGGACGCCCTGCAATTCCTGGGCTGTATCGATGTCAAGGACCTGCCAGTGTCTGAGCAGCAGGAGAGAGCTTTTACTTTGCGCCTGGCAGGACTTCTTGGGGAAGGCGTCTACAACTTTGGGGAATTGTTCATGCACCCAGTGCTGGACTCCCTGAGGAATACGGACAGGCAGTGGCTGATCGACACACTTTGTGCCTTCAACAGTGGGAATGTTGAGAGGTTCCAGACCTTGAAACCCACCTGGGGCCAGCAGCCTGATCTGGCCGCTAATGAGGCCCTGCTACTTTGCCTCATGGAGATGACTTTCACACACCCCGCCAACCACCTACAGCTAACCTTTGAGGAGATCTCCCAGAGCGCCAGGGTGAAGTTGAATGAGCTGCTGGTGATGATGGCCCCTTCAGTGGGTCTGGTGAAAGGCAGCATCGATGAGATGGACAAGTGAGTGCACGTGACCTGGGTGCAGCCGAGTGCTGGATCTGCAGCAGTTCAAGGGCATGAAGGACCGCCTGGAGTTCTGGTGCACAGATGTGAAGAGTATGGAAATGCTGGTGGAGCACCAGACCCACGACATCCTGTCCTAGGACCTAGGTGCTCTGCGCAGGCGTGGTTCTCCAGGAGTTTCTGGAGCCCCCATTTCTGTGGAGCTTTGCTAATATCCATCCTGGAGGAGGTAGAAAAGTGAGGAAGAAGACCACCAGAGCAACTGCCTGCTCCTGTGGGCGGCTGGGGGGGGGGGGGAAGGAAGATAGTGCATTAAATACCTGCTATGTGCCAAGAAAAAAAAAAAAATATATATATATATATATATTTTCCATATATATATATTTCCATATATATTTCCATATATATATATATGGAAGCAACTTGTCTATTTAGTCTGAGAATGATATGAAAATGTTGTCTTTTTTTTTCTTTTTGGAAAGAAGGGCAATTGGGTTTAAGTGACTTGCCCAAGTCAAACTGCTAGTAAGTATTAAGTGTCTGAGGCTGGATTTGAATTTAGGTCCTACTGACTCCAGGGCTGGTGGTCTTTTCACTGCGCTGCCTAGCCGCCCTTGAAAATGTTCTTAAATATGATTTTATTTATGTCTATAGAAATTAAAAATTCACCACAAAATATCCTTAAAATGGAAAATATCCTTAATTAATATCATCATAAGGAGGTTGTCCTGAAGAAACAGTAGTCACTTATTCACTTATTTTTTTAATCTTTTTTTCAAAAAATATGTATTAGGTTCCTATTAAGTTCTGAGATTTGTGAATATAAAGGTGAATCAAAGATTTGAATTAAAGTTACCACACATTTTAAACTCACCACCCATAAAGTGCAAGGCTCTATTCCAGGTGCTAAGAATGCAAAGAAAAAGTGATAATGATATCTGACTTTATAGACTTTCTAATCTAATAGAAAGACAACAGCTATTCATTCACTCTTAACCTTGAAACGCCAAATCCTATTACAAGATGGAAAATGACACATGTAAAATATTACAGAATGTTTGAAGTAGAGAACTCTTCTTGGATTGGAAAGGAGTGCAAGGCATCAAGAAGAGCTTTATTAAGATGGCATCTGATTTTGGCCTTCAGGGAATTGATGATTTCAGTAAGTAAAGATGGATGTATATAGAGTGACTGAATGAATGTGGGAAGAGCTAAGTCAGTGAAATAGACATAGACAAAGGCACAGAGATGGAAAAGAATATCCCTTCAAAAAAGCTTTGAACTGGAAGGTACAAAGTTTTATAGTGAATATATTATACAGGTCACCTATGACTGCTTTTTTTTTTCATAATGCTCACATTCCTTTTGGGGAGAAGCCAACTCCAGGATCAAGAAGATTCATTTCGATTCTAGCTTCTGACGCATACTGGCTGTGTGATCTAGGATAATAAACAAACTTCTCAGTTCCTCAGCCAATTAAGATTACCAATTGCAAAGCAATTATAGATGTCCTTCAGTAGAGAAAGTGATCACTGCACTAGTAAAAATCAGAGATGCACAGATGAATCTAAAAATAAGTAAGGAATTAAGATTTCACCCAGGAGAAAGCACCTGGTTTATTTTAAGGAAGATAGGGATTTCGATAATTATCATTAAGGAGGGCCTTTGGGGTGGCCAGGTAGCACAGTGAGTAGGAGCACCAGCCCCAGAGTCGGGATCACCTGGGATCGAATCCGGGCTCAGACACTTAGCACCCACCCAGAAACACCTGGCTGTGTAACCTTGAGCAAGTTAACCCCAATTGCTTTTTAAAAAGGGGGGAGTCTTTGTTTCAACTGCATGAGAGATAGAGGTAAAATTATTGAATTTTGGGGAGCAGTAAGGTGTCCATTTGACACAGAACATAGATGACAGAAAGGGAGTCAACACAAATGAAGCTAGAAATGTATGTTGAATAATGTTAAATGGCAAACTAACACACTTGTGTTTTATCTTAAGGAGCCATGGATGGTTCTAGAGTAAAGGAATAGCATAGTCATATCTACAGCTTAGGTATTTGTGTCATTATTGTTATTGTTGGTCAGCTGCATTCCTACACACTTTGGAAGGGACATTTGGAGATTAATTAAAAAAAATAAAAGAAACTTGCAATGCTGAAAACAAAACAAATAAAAACAAACCCTTATATAGCATATATTATCATTCTACACTAATAGGTCATATTATACAAACATATTGTATTTATACAAATATACCTATACAGAACGATAAAATAAAAGCTACTTGAGTGTAGGAATTGTTTCACTTCAAATGTGTTTGTTCCCAGTTTCTTCTACAGTGGCTGAAATAAATGATGGACTCAGTAAATTTTGGTTTATTGATTGATTTTTAGAATATGTAGCTTTATCACTGTTCTTGATGTTTCATTTACATATAGGTGATTTCTTTCTACCTTAAGGGGATAGCAAGACTTAAATAATCAAGTACTCTAGAAGTTCTTAAACTTAATGAAATATGTAAACTGCACAAGAGAATTCCATTTCCCTGATTTTATAATTACATTTCCTTAACTGCAGTGATAAGTAATAGAGCCACCCTTTCAGAAATAACTGTATTGACACTTGGCCAACAGAATGGTTCACATTCTGAAATTTGACAAATGTACTTTTATGCAAAAAAAAACCAGTATTTTGTAAGGGTTTTAAAGCTTTTTTTCCTGTTTCATAATAATATTATAAAGCTTGTCAGTGCCAGTGGCATACATCCAGTTCAGTTTTTTCTTCACTTACTGAGTGCTAACTGATTATTTTAGTCTCTGAATAAATTCCATATTGATGATATTTTTGAATAATCGTTTAGATTGATATTACGGTTACAAAACCTACCAGATTTATTTTACTTTTTCTTCTTTTGGAAAAGTATTCATAACCTCTTTCATTCCAGGGGCATGAAATAGATGGTCTAATACTAATAGAACTTATTTGCTTTGTTTTTCTTGATAGGAATTCCTCAAATGTATGTATAGAAGAGAGGAGCATGAAACACTGTGCTAGTCTCCACATAAGCCTCAACTTGAAACTCTTGAAAAGATTGAAATAAAGTTATTCCCAACAGGAACTATAAGCTATGTTATATACTTATGTATTTATATTACACTTGTGTCCACAAACATGTATATGTATGTACAAGCACAAATATGTTAATATATATGCACACACATTCATATGTATATCTATATACCCACATATACATACATATTTTCTTCATATTTTGGGGGGAATGTGAAGTGGCATATTGGGGGAGCTTTGCTGCATTGCTGACCTATAAAACAGAATGTAATATCCACAGTATAAGGATAAATAATTTGGCATACTAGAAAGAACACTAGACTAGTTCCTAGGAGATCCACTTCTGGCCCAGTCTTTAATAACTAGCTATGTAATATTGTATAATCAGTTTTTCACTCAACTTAGGTTTTCTCATCTTTAAAACCAAAATTAAAGATTGAAGGATATAGATTATATGGTTTTAATATCCCTTTTACCTGTGATCTATAGACTACATAACTCTATATTATAAAAATGACTTATTTGAAACCAAAGTCCATCTTTGACATCATTCAGTTCCTAGAGACACTTATTAGATGTGGGATACTGCCTGGACAAGTCACTTGGTCTTTCTCAGTCTCAATTTAAAATTTTTTTAAGATGAGTGCAATAGTACCTACCTGACAGGATATTGAGAGGAACAAATGACATAGTATATGTGAAGGATTTGTAACCCTTAAAGTACTCTGAACTAACATCATTCTTATTATCATCTTCATCCAAGTTCTGGGGAGACAATGACAAAAATGAAATAATACTTAGCCTCAAGATTTTTAAGTATTAAATTCTACATGTACACAAAAATAAACACAAAATATACAAAAACTACTTGAAATTACTAGATAAAAAAATTCAGTTAGGAAAGAGCCACTTACTCCTAGGTGGGATCAGGTAAAGTTTCCTGTAGGAAATAACTCTTAAGCTGGACTTT
Organism: Petaurus breviceps papuanus; assembly: GCF_028583685.1. Classification (NCBI taxonomy): domain Eukaryota; kingdom Metazoa; phylum Chordata; class Mammalia; order Diprotodontia; family Petauridae; genus Petaurus; species Petaurus breviceps. Next base: position 10,510,041 of record NW_027186320.1, read on the forward strand.
AAAAGAAGGTAGAACATTTACAAGGCAGAGGTGAAGACATAATGTGTTCCCTGTAGGAGGAAAAGATTGTGCAAAGGCCCTAAGATCAGAAGTTGAATGTCACTAATGTAGAATAGCAAGGAGGACAGTTTGCCTTAACCTTAAAGCTGGGGAGAAAGGAAATACCTCCTGCAAAAGATGTTACTTGTGATAAATTTTGGGGAAAAAAAGATTATAAGATGGGAAAGTAAAAGGAGAACTGGTAAGACCTGAACTTTCAGTAAATAGAAGAAAGAAGAGAGGAAAAGTTCTAAAATTAAAGGAAATTTTCTAATTAAATATCTATAGGGGTCGGGAAAAGAATAATCATGCTGCAAAAAAAAGTCTAAAAAGGAGTATTTAGACAGGAAATAGTAGATACTGGATAGAACAATGTCATGAATATCAGAGAGGTCAGATTTTTAGGAAGAGATTACAATCAACAATTTCAGATGCTGTAGAGAGACCAAGATGTTGAAGGAAGGACACTGAGGTCAAAACAGGGGTGATATCAAAAAAATAGTAGAAACATGGAGGGACTGAAATATTCTACAGTAAAGAAGGACTAAATTATGAAGATAGATAAAATATTTACAATACAATGATTGAATCTATAGAGCTCCTGGCTGAGATAACAGGAAATTTATAAAAGAATAATTAGTAGACTCTTTGATCTCTGCTTCAATGTAAATTCAATCATTCTTCAAATAGTCTTTCTCTACATTGTTATTATTCTGTCTCTTCAATCCTTGCTTTCACTCAAAACAACCACTAGTCCAATACATTTTTTCTCAAAATAAATCAAGTCCAGAGATTTTAACATAGTAATGACGTATTTAGGTAAAATAAGAGGTAAGATGTGAATGTATGTCTTCTGGCTTCAAATGTTATCTTTTCTCTGTTTAATTCAGATAAGTAGATTTGAAGTCATATCCTCTGTGGCTATATAGAGTACCTAAATGTATTAATCAGTAAATTAATCAACACTAGAGACATGGAGAAAAGCAAAAATCGGTTCTTCTCAAGAAGCTTATAGTCTATAACTTTGACAGCCTGGGCTCCTCTCAGCAATGCAAGGTTGTAAGACATCTCCAAAAGAATCATGATAGAAATGGATATCTAGATCCAGAGAAAAGAACTACAGAGTCTGAATATAGATTGAAGCCAACTTCTTGCTGTCTCTCTTTTGTGTTTTATTTTGCTCTTTCTCATCCTTCACTCTGTTGCTTATCTCTTCTTTATGACTTGACTAATGTTTAATACAAAGGAATTTGCAGAATCTATATTGGACTGCATGCCACCATGTGTGGGGGTGGGGGAGGAAAGGAGAGAATATTTGGAACTAAAGGGATTGTAGAGTTGAATCTTGTAAACTAAAAGTAAATAAGTATTTTTTTAAGTCAAAAAAAAAAAAGCTTACTGTCTAGTTGGAGTGACATAAATAATTAGATACATAAGAACACAGGCAGGATAGATACAAAGTAGCCTTATAGATAAAGGCATTAACAGCTGAGGAGAGAGTAAATGACGCCTGCAAAAGATTTTATTTGAGGTAAATTTGGGGGGGGGGAAGATTCTAAGATGTGAAAGTAGAAGGAGAAATGGTAAGACCTGAACTTTCAGTAAATGGAAGAAAGAAAAGAGGAAAAGTTCTAAAATGAAAGAAAATTTTCTAACTACACTTTAGGTTTTTTTAGAAAGCATAATGGAAAATATGGGGAGACCTGAACTGGAAGGTTGGTTAGGGGCAGGTTTGAGGCAGATGGGAATGCACTATTAGTTGAGTAGGAATTAGGGGCAGGGAAGAAGTCTGGATCACAGTGGAGTAGGAGGTGGTGGGAATAGGCTGATCCCTGAGGAATGAGTCATGATAGAACATCATTGGAAGGAAAGATATTCACTGATGAAAGCAGGTTATTGGAATGTTCATGTTCTCCCCTAGGTCCTAGTGGTCTCATCATAGCCATCAACCAGCCATTCTCTTTGAAGGTGATGTGCAAGCCCAGTCTTCTGATAAACAGGAGAAACTTCTGGCAGTATTGTGTGCCCCATTCCACACTCTGAAAGGAGACTCTGGATACCCAAACAGTAAATATTCTCAGGGCTTCCAGAAGTTTGGGAGGCTTCTGGAAACATAAGGATTCTCAAGAGACTAGAAGAAGAGAAAGGAGTTGGTGAACTTTGCTGAATATTTGACCAAAAAATTCACTTCAAATTGAAACAAATAAGGAGAAATAAATAGGGACCCCAAAAAGGGGGCTGATTTGCTTGTCCACCCCATGATATTCTTCTTCTGGACTGATGAAAACCACATATTTCATGTATGAGCTGCTAGGGATCAGCTTTAGATTTTGACCTTATAACAATAATCCCAAATAACTTATTTACTAATCTTACAATTTTTATAAGTGAGAGCCAACTTATTTTAGCTTTAAGACAGGATTAGCAGGACTTAACAAAATAATATAACTGATTTTAAACATTTTTTCAGGGTCTTAGTTTCAACTAAATTCAGACCAAATGTTTCCTTATCTAACACCATTTCTGGCTCCCAATGGTCACTCAGGCTTTACAATATACAGTGTACAAAAACAATAATAACACGAACAGTAAGATGACATTAATTGCATTTCCAAATCACATAAAAATTATTAATAGAAAAATTGGGCTTACTAAGTGTAGGTAGCTGGTTGATTTCTGACCACATTTTCTCCTCTTTTTTTCTCATCTCCTCACAGTAGCAGACCCTGGTTGTGGGGGTGGTCCATTTGGGAAGAATGGAAGGAGAAGAGGGCACTGCTCCTTGTGTGGGACAGACTAAGAACTAAGAGTGCCCGGAGGTTGTAGCTGGGAGCATTGAGGAGGGTGTTTTGGTGAATAAGGAGGAGAGTCCTGAAGAAACCCACAAGCTTCTTGGCTTTGGGGAATTTCAAGCAGAAACTTCAAGTTCCAGTGGTATGCAAGCAAGGACTTGGGGTTTTGAGAGGAGAGGTTCATCTGCTTACATAGAAGGGTGGGCTTCAGGGTACCTAGGGATCTAGGGCTGTTGCTAGTAGGGCTCCAATGTAGCTTTTCACCAGGTGGGGAAAGTTAACTCAAATTCCCTACTCTTCTGAGTTTTCACTGCAGCCTTAGCTCAGTCAGAGCCAGGACAACAGGGTGAAGGATCTTAATGGTTCTAACCTTTCACTGTATCTTTTGCTCAGTCAAAGCCAGGATGACAGAGAGAAGGCACTGTAACTTCTCACTGTATCCTCAGCTCGGTCAGAGCCACGATGACAAGGGGAAGGCACTGTAGCCCTAGCCTCGGAAGAAATGGGCTGTGACCCAGGAAAGGGTTAAGTGCTAGTCCTATTACAAAGTGCAGCTTTGAAACCTGCCTCTCTTTGATCAGTGAAGTGACCCCTTTTCTAATAGATAAATCTTAGGGGAGAAGTTTCCCCTTTCCTGCTTTTTCCATATGTCTTTCTACTTTCCAAACTTTGGCTGGAGTCCAAAGAAGTTGAAAGAGAGAGTTTTGTTTTTCTGCCAACAACGTTTTTTTAAGGGACTATCAATTTTTCTAGCCCAGGTACAGTGGCTGGCTGCATTTTGAATCTTACAAGGTGGCAGATTAAGAAATTTTTCTTTACACAAATACTCAGAAAGACAGGCAAACACAGAGTGCACAAAGCACCTAGACAAGACAGACACAAAACAGACAGAATGGCTTACCCCAGGGACTCTCTGATGTCTCAGTGAGAAGCTGGGGGTGAGGAATTTTACTGCATCCAGCTGCCACTCAATCCACCCCTAAATGAGTATCCCCAGGAATAGATACCCACCTCTAGAAACAGGACACATAGCTCCATATGCCCAAATTGCAGGAAAGAATCGGAGTCAAGGAGGGACTTGGCTAACTCAGCCCAAGCATGGGGATTCTGGAAAAGTACCTTTTCTTCAGGAGCCAGCTCTCCTCAGGGTTAGGGCAGGGCCAGCTCTTTCCCTTCCCCAAGTCCAAGGTTCAGTTCTCTCCACAGCAACAATTAACGCTGCCATCTAACTGAGGCCTCCAAATATTGTAACATGAAATGACAGCGAGTGAAACCATTAATCATTTTATTTGTGAAGCATAATTAACCTGGGAACTTCCAGTGGTCATGTACACAAATCAGGCAGCACTGAGCATATATACCTTGGGGTTTATATAGACAAAAGGCACAACACAAATGTTACCAGGGGGAGCAAGAAGGGAAAATACAGAAGGCAAACAATAGCATTGCTTAATGATTGTTGCCCAGTGGTCAGTTTGTTGCCCAACTGGAAAATCTATTTTGAGAACTGAACAGAAGGGGGACGGGGCACTATGGGCTTCAGGTAGCAGGTTTGGGCAGGTTTACTTGGCAGGTTTGCTGCCTAGGCAAGCTTTGTTGGGTTTAGAAAGGTTTCCTAGGCAGCTCTCCTATGATGGGGAAAGATATGGGATATTCACAAAATGGGGCATTGCTACACCTCAAGATCTTGCCCATTAAAATCTTCCCTTGTGACAAGAAGGTATAATTAAGCAAAATTAAACTTTTTGGTTACAACTGAGAGCATATGCGTCATTCTGACCTGTAGTTTACCACCTCCCTCTCTAGATGGAGATAAATTTCATCTTCAGAAGTCAAAATTGGTCACTGCATTGATCTCAGTTCTCATTCTTTATGTATTTTCTTATTTGGGCATCACAGCAATTTTATGAGTCAGCTGCTATAGGTATTATTATTCCCATTTTCTTTCTTTGAGGACATTATGTACACTACTTTTCCTTTGTAATTCTTTGTTTGTAAAGTACCACAGCTTTTTTATTACCACCAAAACCATTTCCACTGTCATATGCATTATTCCCAACTTTGCTATTTTCATAGACCATAGTTCCATACCATGAATACCCCAATGTATAAAAACACCAAAGGAATATTGATATTAAAAAGAATGAGCTTTTGTTTAAGGAAGAAGTTTGGAGCTATTATAATAACTTTTTAATTTTCCAAAGACAATCTGGAATGTTCTCCTTTATTGCAAGGTCCATCTCATTGTCCATCTGAATTGTCTAGTCAATATTGTATATATATGCACATACACATAGTTACATGCATAGATAAGCTTTTACATACACATATGTACATATTAATGGAAAAGGGGAGTAGATTTGTGATTCCAATTGTATAGAGAACTATTAGGTGAGAAAACTTTTACCATTATAGATTGTCACCTTTTTTGAAACTAGAGTACTCAGAAGTTCAGTGATTTTCCTAGGGACACATAGCCAGAATATGTCGAAGATAGGATTTGAACCTGTGTCTTCCTCACTTTGAGATAATGTTATGTGTATGTTCACACACACATGAGCACACATGCATTTATAAATGTATTTTGTATGTATATATGTATGCAGTGTACATGTGTGGGTATGTATGTATCTAAACATTTATACATATTTGCACAGTGCAATATGACATTGTGTATATGTGCATACATGCATACACACAGACACATATATAACTTAAATTTATGAATAAAGAAAAGGAAGATAGTAGATTTAAAACCTACCAACATTAATAGTGATTCTTTAATATTACTGAAGTATCTAATAATGAGAATATTTGAACATATAAATCAATTTCATCTAGTTGTTTCAAAATGAATTGTCATTGAAAAATAAGGCTGAAAAGAGCTTACATTTAGAGGATGACAAAAGTACAGTAAATGAACATGGTGAAAAAGCAAAAGCGCCAAATAAAATATTTTAAATTATTAAATATATATGGTTGATTTAGTAAATGAATGAATAAATGCATGAACATGCTATTAAGCCCTCACTAAGTGCAAAGCACTGCACTAAATGCTGGGGAAATAAATTAAAAAGGCAGACACTGCTCTCAAGAAGATCATGTTCTAATGAGGGTAACAGAATGCAAAGTTTCAGGTATGACTCAGATGAAAAAGTTCCATGATCCTTAGGGTGCAGTGGCAAAGCAAATGTTAATGTCTTTCCTTTATTGTTAGTTCTACTGATATAGTTATTGGTTTCTGAAATTTGTTAATGTCAAGAACACTGGTAGCAGGGACTTTCTTTCCTGATTCTTTAGTAGCTTTGGCTGTAACATCTTCAGGAGCAATTGCCAGGCTGCATCTCCACAGGAGTTGCTTCCCATCATGATGTTTAAGGAAATGAGCTGAAAGTATTACCATAAATAAGGCTCTTTTCTTCAGGGTCTTGGACTGTCTCCATCAGCACCTGAAGGGAGATGGTGGTCAAGCTGGTGATGGTGGTTTGATTCACCTCACATCTGGCTTGTCTACCCTACATATAGTAGTTTACTGGCATTTGGTTTCAATTCCCATACTAATCTTTCTTTTTTTTCTAATTATATTGATATTTTGTTTTGATACAACATTCACTTCTAAGTAAAGACTTTCTCTCCTCACTGGGAAATCCATATATTAAAGAAAATAAATAAATGTTTAAGATTCACAATATTTCCTTTACATTTTGTCCACCTATGAAGGGGAGTAGGGGTGTAGAGATGCCCTTTTTTAATGAATGATGTTACCTTGTGCTTTCTGGACATGTTCCACATGCAACTTTTTTCAAAGGTTAGCCATGCTCATGATAGCCAAAGTTCCTTATTTTATCTACATTGAAAACTCTCACTGTATTTTGAACGGCAATGTAAAATGTTTGCAATTTATCAAAAGGGACCATTTAAATAAATAAGAAAATACTATAACAGACATATATATTTCCCTCGAATTTAGCTAGAAATTAGTAGGCAGGTAAAGAAATGAATGTTTTCCTCTTAGTGTGCCATTTATCAGAGACCCCAGTGGCTCAGAGCAATTTTGTTATCCTTCAGTGTCCCAGGTGTCCCAATATAGATTTTCATTTCTTCCAGCTGAACTGAACCTGAGAACTCTACCTGATGGTTGGTCTTGATGAGTGTCTGCTCTTTATTGACTGAACAAGTAATCATTTTTTATGCCGCCAGGGTGGAGAGTGGGCTGTCCTACAAAGTGAACCTTTAAGTCATTCACTGCTCATATTGTTCCAGTGCTGTCATGTGAAGGTGAAACAGAAACTGATGTGGTTGTTGAAGGAGATATGAACAGATTGGCTCTGTCTTTCTTTAAAAAGAAAATCTTCTGAAGCTATAGTAATGTATACACAGGGCTATCCATTTCCAAGTAGTAAAGTGGGTGCAGTTTATATTATTCCCTTTTTATGATTATCTCTCCTCCCTCAATCCCTAGCTCTCCCATTCTCCTCCTTAGTTACCCAGTATTCTCTAGGGTCTAAACTGGTAACTTCTCTCTACAGTCTTCAAATAATCAAAATTTCCCTATAACCAGAAACGGTGCCCTTCAACTGTAGCCCTTGCTGCCTGGAAACTTGAGAATGGTGGATCACTTGAGTTCAGAAGTTCTGAGATTCAGTAGGTCTAAAATTGATTTAGTGTTCAATTAGAGAGAAAGAAAAAAATAAGAAAAAGAAAAAAAAAACTCCCCTTTAGCTCATTTCCTGGAGGTCATAATCTGTTGTGTGAATAAGTAGTGATGGTAAATCAGATTGACTGACCTTTGCTAATCATTTCAGGTAGCTGACATGCATCATTCTATCTTACTTTACACTCAGTAATCTCCTTAATCAGGCTCTTGAAGTGTGATATTAATGCTAAAAAGGCTATACCACGTCAAAAGAGATTTTGGTCTGGAAGGAATGGAAGGATAGGAGGTAGGCAGAAATTGTATTAAATATAATGACATGGGCTATTAGCTGCCTATTCTTCCTTCATGTAAAACTAGCCCTATTCAAGGTGGAGCTTTCCTGATTGGTAGGAAAACATCCCTACCCCCATCTTTAGAGAATGAAAAAAAAAGCAAAGACTAGTTTTGACAATTGTGTTGTTTGTATTTACTTGTCAATTTGAAGAAAAAAAATTAAATATAAAAGTTGAAAGTCTACACTTGAACATTTTAAATATATTATGTAAATGATGGCCTTTACACTCTCAAAGACAACTACCATGTCTGATTATGTATATTTATGTGACAAATATCAATGATAAAGTAAGCTAACCCAAAGGAAATCCCAATTTTGAACTAAATCATTATTATCAAAATGTCTCCACTAAAAGGTAGATCTAGGAAGGATGCATCAAGACCATGATAGGTAAAGTACAGTCAATTTTGCCAGAACACTTATTTTGAAAATGCAAATTTAATACAAACAATTGATATATTTGGGAATAATTTAAGCACAACTCGAATTTTGCATTTGCATTTGTGTGATTTTTGTCCTGGAGAAAAACTACACCTCAGTGTCAGGGCAAGCATTAGGGTGGTGACTTGTACAAACTGTTGGGGATTGCAGCACCACCTGGATGGAAATTGCCTTGGCTCTACCAGGCTACGTGTGGAATGATTAATACCCCAGTCACCTCAAATACCTCACAGAGAAGACCATACCACCACCACCAATCTTTCCTTCCAAATCATAGGGAGAAGCCACCTCTGAACCCTATGTGGCAATGGGTCGCAAAGTACATGAACTGAATGTTAGAGGTTCCTCTGTTTGGCACTACTATGGCTTCACATGAGACTAAGTTTCCAACTTTGGGTCTTCTTGTAGGTAAATTGACATATTTATTGTATATCTTCTGGTATAGTTGTGTATGGAGGAAGGCTGGTCTACCTACATAATACCCTCCACCCTCAATTTGTTCCACATTTTCTGGCATCAATAACCAAAGTGAAAGATGAAAAGCAGCCCAAGGCTGACACAGTCTTTTTATTTCAGTACTTAATTATTTCTTACTATTTAAGATATATAAAATGTGCTAACATTTTAATTAATTCCTGTCTTTTTCTATTTGTTACTGACAAAGCTTTTGAATGTTGTGCTCCTAACACAATTTTTCTCATGAGCCCTGTGGTTCTTATTGTAGAATTTTGCATGGCTCAGCAATTTTTACCAACTCATATGTTCATTTATAGAAGAATTAATTGTAGGAGAGTTACTTGTAAAGCAAATGGAATAAATGCTTTTGGAAAAAGGAAAAAAACACTTCGTGAAGATGATTTTATTAATCATTGCATAATTTCTGGCAGTCAAAAAGAGCCTCTGAAATAGAGCAAGAAGAGATGGAATGGCATTTGCATCTCTCTAAACACCAGTGTCTGTATTAGCAAGCACCCTAGCATACCCAGGATGACCGCTAATACAGGTTCTTTGATCTGCTTTGCTAAAGGAAAGACAACTTTTAAAGCTATCTATGATCTTACTTTAATTACATATCAGTAGAAAATGCAAGCAGAGAAATTAGCACAAAGATTCAAGCATCACCATACTAGAAGAGCACAAACCTCTGAGTAGTCGGGGAACTCTTAACAAATGATTACTCAGAGTCCCGTCCAGGGAATCAAAAGTTCCTTGTCATAAGTGAACCCCCAAAGCAAAATCTCACCTCAGAATATATATATATATATATATATATATATATATATATATATATAT
>NW_027186320.1:10519606-10538265 GCF_028583685.1 Petaurus breviceps papuanus
ATATATATATATATATATATATATATATATATATATATATATATTATATATACAATATATATAATATATTATATATACAATATATATTTTATATTATATATACAATATATATACAAACACACACTTTGGGCTAATAGACTCAGAGCCAAAAGGCATCACAACTCTTATGACTCAGTGCCTAATAGTTTAGTACCAAAAGATGTGAAAGCCTTCCTACCAGTAAGCTTCCCCCAGACAAATTCTTCCTTAGGCAAGTTCCTCTCCCAATGGGTTCTAAGTGACTTGGGATGTTTCACACCTAGGTTGGAGCTCAAAGCACTAAGACATCCATAACTGAACACATATGGTCACATAGGTCTATTAATGGACAGAGAAGATCTTCATATTCCATTTATATTACAATATCTTATAGAGTGAGGAGTTTATCACAGAAGCATAGAATGCTCTAGTTGCAAGGATCTAAGGTCATATAGGTCGAATTACTCATTTTTCAGATGAGGAAAAATAGGGCAACAAAGGCAACTGAGGTGAATAAAAAGCCCTACAGAGAAGAGCACTAAGCAGCCTACCCATGGGGCATTGGAACTAATAATGGTTCATCTTTATAAATAGTATAATACCCTTATGCTTCCAATTCAACAATTGATTTTGAATTGTAAATATTCTAGTCATTAAGAATTTATTTTGATCATTCATAAAATGACCATTTATTAAGCACTATTGTATTTAAAAGAGTATGAGGGGTAAAAGATATAAACCTACTTAAGACATGTGCCCTGCCCTTGGAGTTTATAATCTAGGAAGAAGGCAACATATATAATGTTAAAAAAAAAAAACACGCAATCACAGAGTCAGAAGAAGCCTAAACATCTATCTAATTCAAACCCTACCCAAAGTGTTAGAATATTTTAATATAACATCCATTACAAATGGTCTTCAAGATTTTGCTTGAAGAAATTTAGTAACAGGCAATCCAGTACTTACAAAGACAGTCCATTCCATTTTGAATCAGTTTTAAATGTTTCAATAAGAAAAGTACAGGACATCAAGATGGCAATGGTTTTGTTCCGATGACTTTAATCAGGGAAGTAAAAGGAAAGTTATAAAATGAGAGGGAGAAAGAAATGGCAAACTATTTTTTGCCAAACCAAAATTCTAATATTTTTTGCCAAGAAAACGCCAAATGGGCTCAGGAAGCATTCGATGCAGCTAACCAACTAAACAACTACAAGACAATAGATAGGATTTCAGAAATAAATATAGTAGGGAAAACATTCAAGAGATAGCATAGCATATAGAAGCATTGGATTCATCTAACAGACTAAACAACTACAAGACAATAGATAGAATTTCAGAAATAAATACAGTAGGGAAAACATTCAAGAGATAGCATACCATATACACAAAAATGCTAATGCAGAAATGCATAACATTTGGAAAGTATTTTTGATTTTTTTAAATCCCCAGTGTTTAGCATTGTACTTAACACACCAATAGCATTTAATAAAAGCTTATTTATTTGGAGAAGAGGATTATGAGATAAGTCTAGAAAGATAGAGGGGTACCTAAGAAAATTCTAGTCATTTTGTAAACATGTAGAGTTTTATATGGGTTATAAAGTGTTTCCAATGACTGTCTGAGAAATTTGGTCTGTGTTTGATAGTCAATACATAGCCTTTGAAGGATTTTTAGTGTAGGAGTGACAAGATTATATCCATTCATCAGAAAAATCAATATGGCAGTATTGAAAGTGGTAAGTGCAGCAGGAAGTAAGACTCAAAATAGTGAGATCACTAAGGAGAATGTTATAATGGTATAGACAGAGAGCAATGAGAATTGCCAATAGATTAATAGCGGTGGAAATAGAACCAAGGGGACATTTTCAATAAAAATTTCAGAGGAAGAATAAACAGTAACTAATTGGTTATATAATGTGGAAAAGATGAAAAAATAAAAAAAAAACATTTACTTTTAGTGGGAACAATTGGGTAAATACTTATATCAGTATGTTATTGGCCAAGCTAAACATAAGCATTTATTTTCACCTCAGGTACACTCTACCAGCTGGGAAGGAAGGCGAATGAGGAAGCTCAATTGTTTTTTAGACATGAAGAGACTGAGTTCCTATTAAGGCATCGATGTGAAAATAGAAAATAAGTTGTTGGGAATTAGAATCTCAATCACAGGAGACAATTAAGGGAATAAATAAATTTGGAAATTATTTGTTTACAGGTGATAGCTGAAGCCATGGAAGTGAATAAGATTTCCCATAAAGAAATTATAAAAAGAATAGTGGATAGATACTTGAGAAAACCTTAGGAAACACATCTTGAAAGGACAGAAAGAAGAAAAGGAGCCAGAACAGAAGAAGGGCAGGAATAGGTTATAAAAGAAGACACATTTAGACATACTGCATATATATATGTATATATATGTATATATATATATATATATATATGTATATATATGTATATATATATATATATATATATATATATATATTCTAAAATATTTGGGAGTCTACCTGACAAAACAAACCAAGAGTTATATGGCACAATTATAAAACACTTCACATAAATAAAGTCAAATCTAATTGGCAAAACAATAGTTGCTCATGGGTAGATCAAGCTAATAAAATAAAAATGGCAATTCTACCTAAATTAATTTACTTATTCAGTGACACACCAATCAACTACTAAACATATTTTTAAATCTAGAAAAAAATATTAACAATATTCAACTAGTAATAAAAGGTCCAGAACATCAAGGAAATTCATGAAAAGAAATGCTAGGGAAAGTGTCCTAGCCATATCGGATTATAAATTGCATTATAAAGCAACAATCATCAAAATTGCTTGATATTGGATAAAAAATAAAGGGGATAGATCAGTGGAATAGGGTAAGTACACAAAACAGAGTAGTCAATGACTATAATAATCCACTATTTGATAAATACAAAAACTCCAGCTTCTGGGATAAGAACACACTATTTGACAAAAACTGCTGGGAAAGCTGGAAAATAGTATGGCACAAACTGGGCATAGAAAAATATCTTACACTGTATATTAAAATAAAATCAAAATGGGTACATTATTTAGATATAAAGACTGATACTAGGAATATTTAGGGGCAGAGTCAAGATGGCAGAGTAGAAACAGGACTTCCACAGGGCTCTGGCTTCCACCTCCCCCAATTCATATAAAAGGGTATTCTGAACAAATTTTGGAGCTACAGAACCCACAAAATGACACAGAGGAGTTAACGTCCCACTGAGGACAGCTTGGCAGGCCAGCAGGAATTGGCCAGCACAGCACTCTGGGAGCTAAGCCCAGCCCTAAGCCAGCCAAAGGTTTTAGCCTCAGGATGGGCCTGACCAAACCAGCTGGAGGGACTTCAGATCACCAGCAGCTGCGGCGGTTTCCAGAATTATCAACACATAGATGTGAGGGACAAAGTGAGAGGTCAATGCAGTGTGGAATTTGGGATCCAGTAGTTGGGAGTACAGTAGGCCTTTGCCCCCCAGGCGCGAGAAGCCTCTGAGGAGCAGGGGTCCTGCAGCTGCCCCCCCACATGGCAGCTTCAGCTCCTGGCCTGCAGAGTATAGGGGGACCAAGCAACCAGTCTGAGGAGTAATTGCTCTCGCTTTAACCTGATTGAATCTGGATTGCTGTCTAGGGTGGAAGTCATGTGGTGTGCGACCAGCTTGCCAGAGTGTGTGGAGGTTTCAGAGAGGGCATGTAACTAATACCTTCAGCAGCTGAGAAATCCCAAGCATTTGGGATGAAGCTCCCCTGTCTGGTAGCAGAGTCCTACTGGAGCAAAAAGCCCAGGAGTCAAGTGATTGAATGCCAACATGAGTAAATGAGGGAGGGAAACAAAGTAAACAGAGCAACCCAACTTTACACTCCTATTTTGGTGACAAAAGAGATCAAAGCATGGTACAGGAGGAAGACAGTGAAGTCATAACTCCTGCACCAAAAGCTTCAAAGAAAAATATGAGCTGGTTAGAGGGCATAGAAGACCTTAAGAAGCAAATAAGAGAAGTAGAGGAAAAATTGGGAGGAGAAATGAGAAGGATGCAAGAAAATTAAGAAATGAGAGTCAACAGCCTAAGGAAAATAACACCGTACAAAATAGACTCACTCAAATGGCAAAAGAGGCTCATATATATATATATATACATACACAATTACTAATACTAATACTATTTTTACATGTAATTGGGAAATAAGATATACAGTCATTGGGACAAAGAGATCCACCATGCCCTACTGCAAAAGTCAAAGGGGTTATGGGAGAAGATATGGGAAAGAGCAGATTGAAGGAGGGGATATCTTGTGGGACCCTATTTTTGGGTGGTGGGTAGGGGAAGAATGGGAGAAAATTTGTAACTTAAAATCTGGTGGAAATGAATGCTGTAAACCAGAAGTTAATAAAGCATTTGGAAAAAAGAAATAAATAAAAAAAGACTGATATAATAAGCAAAATGTGAGAGCAAAGAATAGTTAACTGTCAGATTTATGGAAAATGGAAGAATTTATGACCGAACAAGAGACAGGGAACATTACAATGGAATGCATCATTGTAGTCATTGTGTATAGTGTTTTGTTGATGCTGTTTGCTTCACTCCCCATCAGTTCATATGACTCTTATCTTTTCCCCACTAATCTATTTTGGAATGGTAGATATATAGATATTTTATTAACCATATGTCTCAGATATTAATCCTTTAGTTACACATGGTTGTTTTTTTTACTACTTCTCTTCTTATCCTAAGCGTAATTTTATCTGTGCATGACCAGAAGCTTTTCAATTTCATGTAATGAAATTATCTTCTATAGTTGCCTCTATTCCTTCATTGTTTAAGAATAGACTTCCTACCCATAGTTATGAGAGGTATGTCATCTGTTTCTCTTTTAACAGCATGATATTTAATATTAAAGTAATATTTCCATTTAGAATATGTTGTTTTCTAAAATTGAATTCTACTAGACTGCTTTTCAGGTTTCCAAAGAAATTTCATCAGAAGAGGAGTTCTCTCTTTCTTACAAAATTTATGGTTTCTAGTTCACTGAACCCTGACTTATTGAATTCCATTTTTTTGGTGATTTTTAATTATCTAATTGGTTTCATAAATATAGCTTTTTATTTTTAACCAATGTCAAAATTATTTTTATTACTGTAGCTTTATAATATACTTTAAGGTTTGGAAGTGCTATTCGACCTTTGTCTCTACCTTTTTTTTTCATAATTCCCCTTAACTATTATAATATGAAAAGTATAAATTGACTTTGATGGTAATGACATTTAAAAATATTTACATGACCTAGAATATTATATTTACATGACCCACTTAATTCCTCCAGTTAATTAAATTTTTTTTTGTTTTGCTTTATTTCATTTTATCATGTTGCAATTGAATCTAGACAAGTTTTGTTGTTGATGCTGGGTTTTTTAGACTATCAGATATTTCATGAATTTTATAATTATTGGGAACTGAATTTCACTTACTATTATTGCTTCATTAATTTTGTTATTGCATAGAAATAGTGTTTCATTTAAGTATCATTGATGAGCTTTTATGATTTTCTAAGAAAACTATCATTTTATTAGCAAAGTAGATTTGTTTACATATTTCTTGACTTGTCTTTATATGTTCATTTTCTTTCTGTTTTCTTAAAACTATTGGTAACATTTTCAGAATTATAGCAATTAATAGTAAGGAGAACAGACATCCTTTTTTTATTCCTACATTTATTATGAAAGTGTCTAGTGTATCCCTTTCCCCTAAGATACTTTTTGTTTTAGATAGATACTGATATATAGTTTAAGAATATCTTTTTAACATGAAAAAAAACCATTGTACTTTGTCAAACACCTCCCTCCCCCAATTTATTGATATAATCATGTTGTTTTGGATGTGTTTTTTATTTTAATCTGATTAATAATATTGATGTTTGCCTAATGTTAAATCATCTTTGAATCACTTGTTTAAGTTCAACTCTGTCACGATAAATGCTTTTTTTGATGAATCACTACAATCTGATAAGATTTTCTTTAAAGTTTTTGAACTTATATTCAACAGTGAAATTAATTTTCTGTGCTTTGGCATTCCCTGGATTAAGTATAAAGGTCACATTTGTATCATAAAAGAGTAGGGTAGGATGCTTTCTTTCTCAATTTTGAGAATAATTTGTGTAGTGTTGATACTAATTATTTCTTTAAAAATGTATTGGATCCTTTCTTTTCAGATACACGGTGAACAGGGAGCCTGGCCTGAGTGGCCAGAGTGAGAAATGGACCCCTGTAGCTGGCTTCACCCACCATGGCCATGCTGCCTCCTTGTCAGCAGTGGCTGTAAATAACCATTTTGTGGTCACTGGAAGCAAAGATGAAACAATTCACATCTATGATATGAAAAAAAGATAGAACATGGAGCATTGATGCATCATAATGGCACAATAAATTGCCTGAAATTCTTTGGTAATGGTCATTTAATTAGTGGAGGAGAAGATGGACTAATTTGTGTCTGGGATGCAAAGAGATGGGACTGCTTGAAGTCTATTAAAGCACATAAGGGACAAGTGACTTCTCTTTCTGTTCATCCATCTGGCAAATTATCACTATCAGTGGGAACAGACAAGACATTACGAACATGGAATCTTATTGAAGGAAGATCAGTATTCATAAAAAATATAAAACAAAATGCTCACATAGTCGAATGGTTCCCTAGTGGAGAGAAGTATATAGTTGTCACAGTAAACAATATAGACATCTACCAGCTTGAAACTGCATCCATTACTGGTACCATCACCACTGGAAAGAGAATTTTTCTGTTACATTTATTTCAGATTCCATACTTGCTGTGGCTGGAGATGAAGAAATTGTAAGGTTGTTTGACTGTGACTCACTAAAATGTCTCTATGAATTTAAAGCTCATGAAAACAGAGTAAAAGACATTTGCAGCTTTGAAGTCCCAGAGCATCATGTTATTGTTACAGCATCGAGTGATGGCTTCATTAAAATGTGGAGGCATAATCCAAATAAGAAGACTCCCCCGTCTTTACTATATGAAGTAAACACTAAAGCCAGACTCACCTGCCTTGGAGTTTGGCTAGACAGAGTTGCAGATGCCCAAGTTCAACTTCCTACAGCTACAGCCCCTTCTCCTGTAAACAAAGAAGAACAAGAGTTCAAAACTAGCCCCCCAAAATCTGATGTTTCAGCAGGAAAATGGCAACAATCCAAGAAATTCGATTGTGCTAAGGGTAATAAAAAACAACAAAAGCAGAAAATGTAATGTCAGTCAAGAAAAGAAAATTGGAAGGTATACTAGAAAAGAAGAAAAAAAAGAAAGTACAAATGACTGAATAAATCTTTGAAAATTCAAAAAAAATATATGTTGAAGGGGTGGCTAGGTGGTGCAGTGAATAGAGCACTGGCCCTGGAGTCCTGAGGACCTGAGTTCAAATATGGTCTGACACTTGACAAACTTACTAGCTGTGTGACCTTGGGCAAGTCACTTAACCCCAATTGCCCTTCAAAAAGCCAAAAAAAATACATTGGAATCCTTATCTGAATATTTTGGGACAAGGAATTGTTCTCCTTCTCCATCCAGTACCTAACATCTTTTAGTATATGCTGGACAGTTCTGTTCATTTTTCCTTTTTGAGATTGGATTATTTAATATCTTTTTTTACCTGTCAGTTTGAATATTTTATATGTTTGAAGGTGCTCATCTATTTCTTTTGTGTTCTCAATTTTGGTAGCATATAACTATGTATAAAACCTTTGATAATTTTTTATAAGAGGTAATAGTAGTTAAGTGATTTGCCCAGGGTCACACAGCTAGTAAGTGTCTGAGGATGGATTTGAATTCAGATCCTCCTGACTGCAGGACCAGAGCTTGATCATCCGTACCACTTTCATTGACCTTGGATATTTTCTAGTTTGTTTGTAAATAGTTCACCTTATTAATTTACTATTTTGTTTATTTATTTTTCCTGCCCTCTTTAGATTTAAATAAAATTTATTATTTTATTAGTGTTTTCAAGATATGCTGTTTAATTTTATTAGTAATTTTGATGTTTTTTTTGTTTCCAGTTTCTCTATTTCTCCTCTCACTTCAATAGCTCCTATTTTGTCATTATTTTTGGTACATTAATTTGTTTTTTGTTGACTTTCCAATTTTTAAATACATATTCAATTTTTAATCATTTATTTTTCTAGTTTGTTAAGAAATGTAAGTAGAGGTATGATTTTCCCCCTAAGGATTATTTTAGATTCATCCCAGAAATTTTGATTTTTTTATCATTATCATTTTCCTTTACAGAGTTATTTCAATAATTTATTCTTTTATTCACTCATTATATAGGATTTGTTGTTGTCTCCATCTGAGACTTTTTCTTTTCTTTGTGCTCTCTAAATGAATTACTCTTTTTGTTACATTATAGTCTCTAAAGGATGCATTTACTTTTTCTGTCTTTTTACCCTTATTTGCATTATTTCTGTGCCTTAATGCATAGTAAGTACAAAGTTAAAGCAAATGTGGAAAGAATAGCAGTGGGAATTCAGGAAGTTTTAGGAGAAAGTAGTTATCAATATGGGTGTTAAAATTAAATGATATTAAACTAAATTAAGGAATCAGTAGGTTTGGAGCTTCACTGAAGTATCTCAAATAGTGGAAGGGGAAGAGTATAGCTGAGAAGGTAGAATTTAAATCAGCCTTGACTTACCAATTATAGCATTCATTAGATTGAATGCTATTGACCTGGAAAAGTATCCTTTTCAACAGTAGCAAAGGATGGCAACAGTGAATTTTATAGACTTGACACTTTTCCTTTGTTGGTTACATAACAGAACGGCAGTGTGGCATAGTGAAGAGAGGACTAAATTTGGAGTTGGAAAAAGCTAATTTCTAGTCCTGAATCCCTGACACTTGCTAGTTGAGAGAGAATGGGCAAGTCACTTAACCTCTCCCTGTGTCTGATAGTACTTGAACATTTGACACTATATCCAAGTTGCTGATCTCAGTATCTAGAGATTTCTACTCTATTGAATTTGTAAGAACTAGATACTACCCACCTCTCAAAAAAAAAAAAAAACACTTGGGAGTGCCTTGTATATGCTCAATAAATATTTGAGAAATCATGCAAAACAGATTTCTAACTCTTAAGATTTGGGAATTTAGACCATGCCCTTAATTACCCAACGTTGCTTTGAAAAATAGCCAACATGTACTATATTCATTAGAATGATGCTGTATATTTGAAAAATGTATAACTGTATTATTTTTAAAGGTTTTCAACTGATTCAGCACTTTAAAAATGCTAGCAATGCAAGAATACATCAAAGGTTACAAACTTGGCCTTGTTGTTCAGGGTATACATAAAGAAAATCCATCAAAAGTGTAGTCTAAGATATAAAATTATTCTGTGAATAAACTTAAATGTATATAATCCAGGCATCATTATACTCAGTCTCTATTTTTATTCCATGGTAAATATAGGGAGCTCTTATCTTCACAGATACCCTTATATTATAAGGAGGTAAGTGGAATAAAATGCCAGGAATAAGGATTTTTCCTGAAGCTTTCTAATAATTTACCACATGAAAAAATATATGAATCTATTGCATTTAAAGAATTTACTCTCACAAGAAACTATCTTTACTTTTGACAGGGGAGAAGGCAGAGCAATTGGGGTTAAGGGACTTGCCCAAGGTCACATGGCTAATAAGTGTTAAGTGTCTGAGGCCGGATTTGAACTCAGGTTCTCCTGACTCCGGGGCTAGTGCTCTATTCACTGTATCACCTAGCTGTCCCAACTATAATATTTTGAGTGATAGGAAAGACTTAAAAACTATTTTTTTTGGTTTTAAACTATTTAAAATTTAAACATTTAAATTTCAAATTAAATTAAAATTTTAAATAGCTTTAAACTACCGCTTTACCATATAAGAGTAATATAAAAAAAGTCTTTGTCATGTAGGCTACCTTTGCCTAAGGACAGGCTGGTTTTTCCTTAAGAACTAATTGATGGGGCAGCTAGGTGGTGCAGTGAGTAGAGTGCCAGCCCCAGAATCAGAAGGACCTGAGTTTGGATCCAGCCGAAGGCACTTAACACACACACACACACACACACACACACACACACACACAAACACACACAAACTAGCTGTGTGACCTTGGGCAAGTTGCTTAACACCAATTGCCCTCCAAAAAGCAAAATAAATAAATGAATGAATGAATAGACAAAAAGATAAGTAAATAGATAAATGAGTAAATGAGTAAATTAATAAGTAAATGAATGAATGAATGAATAGATAGATAAATGGATAGATAGATAAATAAGTAAATGAATGAATGAATGAATAATTAAAAAAATGTTTTAAAAAGAATTTTGTTGACTTTCTGGTCAATAAGATGAAGAATTCAATATTTTCTTCAGTCTTCATGGCTTCTCCAGCCTCTCCAAAGTAGAAATTAATTTGCAGAAGCAATAAAGTCATTTTAACTATTTCTATGGCCTGGGACACCAAGAAGGCAGATGTGGTAACAATTCAGTGAAGTAACAGCTATCCTCTAATGTCCTCATTCAGAATCTCCTCCTTACCACCTACCATGGTAAGCATAAGAGTTTCACAACCCCCCATCCTCATGCAATTCCATTAGAATATCCCCTTTCCCTCCTCTTTCTCCCCAGTCCTCTCAGTGCCTCAGAAACCTTAAAGTCAGGAGGTTGATCAGTAATGACAACAACAAATTACAGTGCTCTGTGCCAAAATAGATTGCAGTCAGATAACAGAGGAGCAGAGAGAACTGGGGCAAGGCATGTGTGGTCTTGTGGCATTAAACAGAATTAAGAGAAAACACCAAGCAGTCAGCTGGTGTCATTTTTATCTTCTTAGAGATCATGTGACAGAGGGCCTCAGTCTGATGAACACAAATTGCTTAGTATAGGAGGAGGTTGAGAACAGCTTTGCAAACCATGAACACAAATATGAAAAATCACATCCTGATCATGGTGTAGTTCACAATTTAATCAATAGTATCCTTTGCTGATCAAAGCTCAGAAGTCTGGCATCTCTGACTGGCATTCCTTCTTTGGGAATAGGAATCATCTCAGTACAAGTAATCCTTATCCTTCTGGTACCAGTAGTCTTCTCACTCCAAAGAACTATTCCATTCCTTTGGATATCTCTGTTAACAGTATATGTCTGTGAATGTGTGTGCATGTGCACACATGTGTGAGTATATGAGTGTTTATGTGTGTGTGTCTGTATTAAAGGGGTATGGAGACAAGGGAATAGAAACATCTAACAACTAAATTCTTTTTCATCTTTTCTTATAGCCACCATGCAGTGATGTCACTTGTGATAGTTATCTCCCGGACCTTTTTGTCTTCCCTTCAATAACCAGAAATAGTGCAGAAATATCTTCAACATTCCAGGAGATCTTCTTCTCAAGCAGCAGCAATAATACCCCCTGCTAATAGCTACCTGATGGATACCATAGTGCTTTTTTTCAGCCCAATTGGCTTCTTGATGGTCTAGGGGGAAAGTAAATGAGGCTCATCAAGGTTACTTATCTTTTGTCCAGCTTGAAATGTATATTCTTCTATATCTCTGACCTACCCCACACTAACTATTCCAACTTCTTAGCAGAAAAGAAAAATTAAAAAAAATATATGAACAGAATTAGGGGAAATTATCAGATAAATGGAGCCAATGGTAAAATGTTCCTCCCTTTCTCTCTTTGATCTAATTTATGAGAATAAGAGCTAACATTTATGGAGGTTTTAAAGTTTGCAAAGCACTTTATATACAGTAATTCTCTTGAATAATATCCACCTTATGGTATACAGGCAAGAAGAACTATAAATCCTTATCTCAAATAAGCCTAATAAGTAACAGGTACAAATGATAACCTCATATTATCTGAATAATCCCAACCAAGTTCTTAAGGAGAACTATTCCCTACTGGGAATGTGATGTTTGTTTCCTTAAAATGAAAAAAATAAGTACTTCTTGGGGGAATCTGGGTTAATGATCCTGACTATCACAAGGATAAAGCAGAATGTGCATAATAAAAAGATAGAATGTCAAAGGGAATCATTTGGAAACAATTTTGAACTGAATATTCCCATTCAAATAAAATATTAAAAGTGGCACTGAATCTGCAATATTATCACTACAAACAAAAAACTGATGCTCTGCTTAATTCAGATTTAGAAGAGAAGCATTATATAATAAATTGTATCCAAGTTTCATTTTAAAAAATAAATTTTAAGTAAGTTGAATACATTACAAGTTAAATATTTATATAGCACAACTCATCAGATTATAACATCTTGAATCCCACGAGGTACCATACATAAAAATCACATCTTTTTTTAAATCTCTCATGCATTTCTTGCTGAATAACAAAATGAACAAAGAAAATAACATCAAGTTTAAGATATGTAATTCTAAATAGAATATATAAAAGTATTTAAATGGATTTAGAAAAAGAGATAGAGAGTGTGATGTTTATTTTTATGTTTAAACTCCATTTTATGTTTCAATTGCCATGGCAGGTATAAAGCTATAACAAAGTCTAAAACAAAATTGAACAGGGAAAGAAGCTCTTTATTAAGACTCTGTGTAAAAAAAAATCTTGATTTAATAAAAAGGCAAAGGAATGCAATCTGCAAACTCTATATTGGTAAAACTGATTTTTTTCCCTAACAAATTCTAGAAAATATGATTAAAGAGGTGGTTAGTGAATATCTAGAAAAGGAAGAGGTGATTTAAAAGAAACAATATGGTATCAAGAACAAATAATTCTAAACCAACTTCCTTTTTTCCCCTAACACTTTTGTTAAATTGGTAGATTAGAAGTAACATATTTTATATGTTTTAGTAAAGGATTTAATAAAGTCTCCTACTATTTGTATGGGAAAAGATAGTGATATATGACATAGACAATAATATTTCTAGATTCGCTTGGATGTAGCTCAATGGTTGGCCCCAAAGAGGCGTCACTAATGCCAACTCTCCTCTAGTGTGCTACAGGTATTTGCTCTTGACCCTGTGATATTGACTATATTTTTATTCAGTGATTTGGATTAAGGAAGAGGTGATGCCCTTACCACATTTGTAGATGAAACAAAGATGAGAGGGACAGCTACCACCATCCAAAAATGATTTGACAGATGAATCTATGTAAAGAAGGAAGTGGGGAAAAACCAACATTTATTAAGTACTACAATATGCTAGGTACTTTGCTAAGTAGCATATATCATTAATCTTTCCAACATCCCTGGGAGATACATGCTATAAATATTTCTACTTGATAGTTGATGAAATTGAGGCAAACAGACTTTAAGAATCTTTTCCAGGATCACTTAGCTAGTAAGCATCTGAGCCAGATTTGAGTTTAGGACATTCTGACATTAGTTCCATCATTCTATCAGGTGTCATTTACCTGATTAGACAGTAAGACTTCAGTGGTTTCTCAGCCCCACTACATAAAGAATGATCCAGGGTTCTTCAGATCCCCTGAGTCACCCTGTCAAAATAAGCTCCATTGTTGTTGTTTGTTCTTCATTCTGGAAAAGAATCATGACATCAGAAAGGTGATGCTATGACTTGCAAGTGAATTGAATTGAAACAAAAGTGTGTGCAAAGTCACCAGTCTCTCGCTTTCCTCCAGAGTTATTTGGATCTAGTGGCAAGATATAGATCAGGATGAGTAGAGATGGCCCCAAATACAATGGTAGACCTTGAACTTTTTTAAGTTAAGATCTTTACCATGTCTCTGTTTGACTGAGACAGGGCCCATTCGGTGATTAAGGCTAGGTAAAAAGCGATACAGAGAATGACTTCTTTTACTTGGTTTAAAAAAAATCAATCTGGAAAGGGAAGAGCCTCACAGTTTCTGACAAAAACAGACACAATTGCTATTTACACTCACTCTGAGCCATCTCAGTCCAAACAATAGGCATGTAAGATTTAGCCTAGGACCTATTCTTGGTCAATCAATGAAAGCCAGAGTGACTTGCTTTAAAGCATAGTCCTTAAGAAAGAAATCTAACCCATAAACCCCAAGGTATCTTGTGAGATTTCTGTATTGCTGTAATTGCAAGCAAAGAAGTAGCTAACACCTTGTTTCAGCTAGTGAATTAACACCTTCATTCAGTTCAAGTTTCTTTTCAGCCTTGTATTAAGTCTGTTAAGAAAAAGAAAGTGTGAAACCCACAACTTGTGAACTCTTGGGGAGGAACTAATGACCATATGTAAGAAGAGTTCCAGGCTAGAGACAGCAGAGCTGAGAAGAGAACTTTTGTGGTGGTGGAGTTAAGAAGGATAAAATTTGTAGTATCCCTGAGAGCTTCAATATGGAACAGGAACTGGACAAGGAACTTGATGAAGCACTGGACAAGGAGCTGGACAAGGACCTAGGAGCTGCCTGCCTTTGAACCCAGGTGACAGTTAGAACTGGGACAATGAAAGAGGAACTGTGGAAGCTGGGAGCCAGCTTCAAGTCAAGATGAAAGAAGGCTTTACTTGGATACTGTGTACTGACTGAGATTATGATTTACTGTGACCTAGAGGTGGAAGACTTTGATCTTTGTATTTAGTGGAGGCTTGCCTCCTTAAGGGTGATTGAATTAAGGTCTTACTAAATGAGTGAGTTACTAAATGAATGTGCTGTTTTAAAATATGTGACCTCTTTGGTGAAAACTATGTGGACACCTTATTGACAAGTTATTATGTCATTGTGAATATTGTACCTAGATTCCTGTGAATGATTTGCTCTAATTTGCCGCTGAATAGAGAGTTCATAATACTATGTAATCCGAACCTTAAAAAGCTGTTCACAGCAGCAGTCCTCTGGAAAGCTGTTCATACTTGCTTTTACAATTCCTTTGGAGAAAGCACCCAGAGGTAAGAATATAATACCTTATGTGGACAGAGGGGGAAGAGGGTGGGTGTAACAGTTATGGAATTTGAAGATCCTCCATGCCCCTTGAACTCGCTGACATAGCAGGAAGGGGTGGGGCAGGAAGAAGCCAGAGTCCCACTGGAACCAGTGTGGTGACTGGAAGCAGCAAACAGCAGAGGCAGCAGTGGAATGAACTCTTTTTTTTTTTTTGAGCCAACAAGAATTTCTGCTAAGGACTCCTACTGAGGACTGCCAGGGACAGGAGCTTCTGGGACTGAGCTGCCTAGATGTTGAGCAGTTGCTATGAGTGAGAAGAGAATCTTTGCCTGCTGTAACCTGTTCTCTTTTGAAGGCTTGAAAATGTGGGTGTTTACTGCATTAACTATATGTGCCAACTCCCTAGCTGGTATGATGGCTTTGACTTTCTGGCATGGGGACTCAGTTTTCTGGTATTTGAATAAATATTGTAGTTTTGTTCCCTATGTAGACAGACTGTTGTATTTTGCGATTAATAACCATATCAGCATATTTATAGTTATTCTTGGCATTGGCATTGTGAATACTGCATTGTTGATACAGAGGGAGAGGAGAGAAATAAGTAGGGAAGGAAGGAAGGAAGGAAGGAAGGAAGGAAGGAAGGAAGGAAGGAAGGAAGGAAGGAAGGAAGGAAGGAAGGAAGGAAGGAAAGAAGGAAGGAAGGAAGGAAGTCTATAGTAATAGCTAAAATCTCCTTTTCCCATAGGAGGGGAATTTGAATATCAATTAGACATCAATTCCCCAACCTTCACTATAAGTCAGGTCCAGGATGCTTGTTGCCTCTCCATAATGTCTTGTTCTATTTGTTTTGTTGTTGTTTTTGGCTTTTTTGAGGGGGAAGGTAGGGCAATTGGGATTAAGTGACTTGACCAAGGTCACATGTCTAGTAAATGTGTCAAGTGTCTAAGGCCAGATTTGAACTCAGTTACTCCTGACTCCGGAGCCAGTGCTCTATTCACTGTGTCTTGTTCTATTTGACCCAGATAAGAGAGCAATAAAAACCCATTGGCTAATTCTGGTTTACGTCATTCCACCCAGGACCTCCATGGACCTGTTTCTATCTCATTGATTGTCCAATCTCATTATATTATTATTATTATTATTATTATTATTATTATATTTTCTTATTTCTCTTCAATAAAATACTTTTTTCTCTCTTTCTCCCTGCTGGCTCTATCTTGCTGTGCTCCATGCTTTCTTGTACTATACCTTGAGATACTTCACCTCACTCAAGCTAAAGATAAACTTATAAGATGAAAAGTAATATTTAAAATGTTGTCTTATATTCAAATTCAAGAAATTTATTTTATAATTAAAGAAGGTAGGATAAAGTTTAGATAGTTTTGTCTGAATATGTCCTTGGGGTGGTATTAGTGCATTTTAAACTCAGTAGGAGGCAACAGTAAGGTGTGTTTAAAAAAACTACAATATTTCCCTCAATAAGAGACAACTAGGCTTTAAGAGAACTATTGCTTTAAACAAATACGGAAGTGATCATGCCTACAAATGTACTACAACCTAGTCAGACCACATCTTTAGTATTATTTTGAATTATAAGCACCACATTTTAGAAAGAGTGTTGATAAACTAGATAATATCCATAAGAGATAACATAGAATATAAGATAGATAATTTAATTTGGAGTCAGGAAAACTGGATTTAAAACCTACTTATGACTCATAATGATTGTAAAATCTTAGTCAAGTCACTTGAACACTATGATGATCAGTTTATCACTTATAAAATGATGGAGTGGTACTATTAAACTCTATGAAAACTTCAACCTCTAAATTTATCATCTTCTGACTTTAGGTCAAACAGGATGATGATTGAAGGCCATAAATTCATACCATGAGAAAAACTAATTGAAAGAAGTGGGGATATTTCACACCTGAGGATGGAGTGGAGCCAAGATGGCAGAGTAAAAGCAGGTACTTGCTTGAGCTCACCCCCAAACCATTCCAAATACCTGTAAAAAATGACTCTAAACAAATTTTAGAGATGCAGAACCCACAAAATGACAGATTAAAACACATCTCCAGGCCAAGACAGTCTGGAAGGTCAACAGGAAGTGTATATCAAACTAGACTGGGAGCAGTGCACAATCTGGTGTGGGCCAAACCCAGTGGCCCAGTGATGGAGCAGAGCTCAGGGGACTGCATTGCTCACAGCTGTGGTGGTTTCCAGAATTCTCAAACCACAAACACTGAGGACAGTGTGAGAAGTCAATGGGGTCTCTTTGGGACCTGGGAGAAAGAGGAGCATGGTACAACCCTATCCCTGGGGTGGCAGAGGTGACAGCAAGGGTGGCAGCAGGAGCAATAGTAATTGTGGCAGCAGTTACTTTCAGAGCTCTAGGGCCCGATACTGTGGGGGATCAAGCAACTGATACAAAATCCCTGAAGCCTGGGGACAGTATTCCACCCCCACCCCCACACCTGTTGGAAGCAAAGTCCTACCCAGACAAAAAGGTAGAAAGTCAAGTATTTGTCTAGGAAGATGAACAAACAGCATAAAAAAGTCAGACTATAGAATCTCACTTTAGTGACAAAGAGGATCAAAATATGGAACCAGAAGAAGATAACAAAGTCAAAACTCCTACATCAAAAGTCTCCAAGAAAAATATGAATTGGCCACAGGCCATGGAAGAGCTAAAAATGATTTTGAAAATTAAATAAGAAAGGTAGATGAAAAGTTGGGAAGGGAAATGAGAATTTTACAAGAAAAAAAATGAAAAATACTGAAGTAAATAGCACCTTAAAAATAGACTAACCCAAATGACAAAAGAGATTCAAAAACCAATGAGGAGGAGAATGTCTTAAAGAATAGAAATGATCAAATGGGAAAAGGAATTCCAAAAGCTCACTGAAGAAAATAATTCCTTCAAAATTAGAATGGAGTAAATGGAAGTTAATGACTTTATGAGAAATAAAGATAGTATAAAACAGAAGCAAAAGAATGAAAAAATATAAGGCAATGTGAAATAGCTCATTAGAAAGACCACTGACCTGGAAAATAAATCTAGGAGAGATCATTTAAAAATTATTGGACCACCTGAAACAATGATCAGAAAAAAAGAGCCTAGATATTATCTTCCAAGAAATGATCAAAAAATTCTAGAAGCAGAGGGCCAAATAAAACTGGAAAGAATCCACTGATCACCTCTTGAAGGAAATCCCAAATGGAGAACACATAGGGATATTATATACAAATTCCAAAGTTCCCAAGTCTAGAAGAAAATATTGCAAGCAGTTAGAAAGAAACAATTTGAGTATTGTGGAACTACAATCAGAACAACAAAAGATCTAGCACTTTCTACATTAAGGGACTGAAGGGCTTACAATATGATATTATGGAGATCAGAAGAGCTAGGATTAAAACCAAGAATCAACTACCCAACAAAACAGTATAATAATTAAGGGGGGAAATGGACATCACTGAAATAGATAACTTTCAAGCATTCTTGCTGAAAAGACCAGAGCTGAATACAAAATTTGACTTTCAAATACAAGACTCAAGAGAAGCATGAAAAGGCAAATAGGAAAGAAAAATTATAAGGGACTTATTGAAGTTGAACTATTTAGATCCCTACATGGAAAGATGATATTTGTAACTCAAGAGACCTTTCTTATTATTAGGATAGTTGGAGGAGATAGATAGATAGATAGATAGATAGATAGATAGATAGATAGATAGA
>NW_027186320.1:10538275-10568619 GCF_028583685.1 Petaurus breviceps papuanus
AGATAGATAGATAGATAGATAGATAGATAGATAGATAGATAGATAGATAGATAGATAGATGGATGGATAGATAGATGACATAGGGTGAGTTGAATATAAAGTGATGATATTTAAAAATAAAATTAAGGGGCGAGGGGCAGATATATTGGAAGAAGAAGATAGGGAGAGAAGAAATGTGGTCATTTATCTCACATAAAAGAGCAATAAAAGGTGGAGAGCAAGATGGGGGAGGTGAAAGGGAATGAGTGTACCTTACTGCCATTGAATTTGGTTTAAGGAGGAAATAACATACACATTCAGTTGAGTATCTTACCCTACAGGAAAGTAAAAAGGAAGGGGATGAGAAGAGTGGGATAATAGAAGGGAGAACAGATTGGCGGAAGTGGTAGAAGCAAACATTTTTGTTTTGGTGTTTTATTTTTTTAAACAATAAGGATTAAGTAACTTGCTCAAGGTTACATGGCCAGTTATTTCTGGGTGTGGTGTTAAGTATCTGAGCCTGGATTCGATCCCCAGGTCATCCTAACACTGGAGCCGGTCCTCTTACTCGCTGAGCCACCTGGCCGCCCCTGAAGCAAACACTTTTGAAAAAGGACAGGGTCAAAGGAGAAAATACAATAAATGGGGGGAGGTAGGATAGGATGGAGAGAAATATAGTTAGTCTTTTAGAACATGACCATTATGGAAGCGTTTTGCATAAAGAGTTATCCAAAAGTGGAATGTACTGTGTTGGCTGGTATGGTTAACAAGTAAAGGTTAGCTGATTATTTATAATAAAAATAATAATTAACAATTATACAGTCCTTTAAAGTTTGTAAAGCACTTTGTGTATGTATCTCATTTGAACTCCATAAACTACCCTTCGAGGTAGGTACTATTTTTATCTTTAATTTATAGATGGAAAAATTCAGATTGAGACAGGCTAAGTCTCTATCCCAGTGTCACATAGCTAATAATTACTAGGCATTATCAAACTCAGATACTCTTGACTCCAAATCCAACATTAACCACTCTGCCTAATTATATTATAGACAAAATTTATTTTTGTTATTGTTGTTTCAAGTTGAATAAGATGCCTAAATGTATTCTTTCTTATATAAATACTCAATAGGTGTGATTAAAGTAATTAGGACAGAAATAAACTTTATCATAGATATAAAGTCTTTAATCCTTTTGTAAAAGACATTGAGTGAAGCCTCATTTGAATGTGAACAGATTTTTTTAAATGGAAAAAAGTATGAAGAAATACAATTTCAAAGACACAAAATAAGAAGTTATACAATGTTGTGTATTTAAAACTGCAAGATGTTATGGTTTCTTAGTTTATTTGCATGTAAGTCTTTTAAGATTTAAGAGGGTAAAACAAAAAAAAATGGAGACATATAACGATTTAGAGGTGGGGTCTGATTGCATGATAAATGTCTATTTCATAAGAAGAATTTTGTGAATTATTACTTTTTAAGTGAAAGATGATTCAGTGAGTGAGTCTCTCATTTAAACCATTGGGAGACATAACAAGCAAAGGCTAAGATTAGCATGTATGGAAAAGGAAAATGTCATGGTGGGGGGAAGTTGGGTTTGAAGGGGACATTTAAAAATAGCTTGTCACTGTTTTAGGAGACCAGCAGTGAAAACAATCAATTGGTATGAAGGCATTGACTAACAAATCCTGATTGCATAAGTAAAGGTTTGAAGTCTAATAGTTGCCCTTCAGTATTATCTAGAGACAAAGGGATATTAAGCCTCTAATAAATTCCTCTTGCACTTTTGTCACCCTCTTTGGTTTGAGGGGGGAAATGAACAAAAGCGTGATGTTATACAGATGCTTTGTAGGAAGAGATGTTGAAATCTAATGGTATGGGGTAGAATCCTTTTGAGTAAAGAGCTGGCTAGTTTCTCTAGACAGTCAACTAGAATTGTTTTTCTTGGAACTCTGCTTGCTACAGTTTTATTGCACAGCACAGTATTGTGAAAAGTGAATAAACCGACTGTTCAAGTCTGTGGTCCTAAGAGAGTCAACCTGATGAGTTTTGATGGTCTCCCACTTAAAGACAACTGAAATCCAAATTCAGTTGTAAAACTTTATTAATGCCCTTTTAAGAGTCTTTGGAAGGTGAAAGAGTGTTGACATTAAATTGGTGTGATAATCAAATGAGGAAGAGTGTATTTACCAAGATGAAAAGCAGGAAGGATGTGCAAAAAACGGTTAATAGAGAAATAGTTTTTCATGGTGCAGATGTTGCTGAATATAGTAGTAGTGATAGCAGAGCCTACAATACAGAGTTATGAAATTTCCCAAGTTGATGGATTTTCCTCCCTCATATACTGCCTTGACAGATTATTATATATGTGCCCACTTCCCCCTACAGTGCTTTGAGAAAGTATAATTGATATCTATGTGTCAATTGTGAAATATTTATAATTCCTCAATTTATTCTATAATATATGTACCTGTAATGTTATTATTTCTTTTGCCTGGTTTCTAACTGGATAATTATGTTTAAGATCTAAAATTATTATCATTGTGAGCTACTAGTTTGAATAAATGCAAATGTACTGGGAGGATCTCAAGAACTAATGTAATAAGTAGGAGAAGTATATTTCTGCTGCAAAAAGTTTCTTCCTAGAATAAAGAGAGAACGTGGAACCCTGTAGTGGTGATAGACTTTCCCTGAGTACCTAGATAGAGAGAAGTCTATAATAAACAAGAGACTGCAGAGACTAAGCAGGTATCCATACACCCAGGTGAGAGGGACAGAGTGCTTGGTGGGTTTCTACACTTGTAGTGATCATTATAATTATTAATATATATTAATTATATATATAATTACATAATATATATATATAATATAAATATATATAATTAATATAATATAATAATAATTAAAATTACAATACTTTAGATGGTTGTTATAATGGGGTGTTATTATTTTTGGCCAGATCACATGGATTCAAATATTATTTCTATGATTCTTATCCCTTTCTAACCTCTCTGTTGATGTCCTATCTCATGTTCGCAAATATCTATTGAACATCTTGAACACAACATATCCAAAATTGAACTCATTGCCTCCCTTCCCCAAACCCTGTCTTTTTCTTAACTTCCCTGTTATGATAGAGGGTATCACCACCTTCACAATCACTTAGACTCCTAACCTTGTGTTACTCTGAACTCCTTACTCTTTCTCATATTCCAATTCCAGTCTGTTGTCATAATCTGTCATTTTTACCTAGGTAAAATCTCTCACATATGGGGCCTTCTCTCTTCTGACAATGCCACTTCCCTAGTGCAGACCTCTCTTACCTCATACATTGAAACCTGAGATAAGTTGCTCTCCCTTCCCCCAAATCTCTCTACACTCTAGTCCATCCACCACTCAACTAAGAAAGTGATTATCCTAAAGCATAGGTCTAAGCGTGTCACCCTCTTATTCAATAAATTACAGTGGCTTGCTATCACATCTAGGAGCAGATAAAATTTGTCTGTTTGTTGTTAAAAACTCTTCATAACCTGACCTCCTCCTCTTTTCCGTCTTTACAACAAACCCCCTTTCTCTGAGTTCCAGTGACATTGGGCTCTTACAGAACACATCTCTTAATTTGGGCATTTCTACTGGTTCTGCCCCATTCCTGGAACTCTTTCTCATTAACTCTACCTCCTGTCTTCACCATCTTCCTTAAATCTCAGCTAAAATCTCCCATGTCATAGGAAGCTTTTGCCAATCCAACTTTATTCTAGTTCCTTCTTTCTGTTATTATACCTAATGTATTCTGTATTGCGCATAAATACACATATGCTCAACTTCTCTATACATAAATATTTGCTTGTTATCTCCCCCATTCAACTGTAGATTCCTTGAGTGCAGAGAGTATCTTTTGCGACATGGTCTGGCACACAATAGGCAGTTAATAAATGCTTATTGACTGACTGATTTTATGTAAGCACATTTACTTTCTGGAAAGAAAAGTAAAATCCCCAGAGGTAAGATATTATGAATAGAATGGCACATTGAGGGCACTTCCTTTTGATCTTCTCACCCTTCTGCTACAGCAGAAAAATTCAACAAAAGAAAGTTCAAATTTGACAAAGCAATGGCCTAGATGTTGAGTAGACTAAAGTAAAAACCAAAGTATCTCTGGCTGACAAGGAGCTTATAGGCTAGTGTGAGTGATATAGCATTTCCAAATAGAAATAAACACAAAGGATATAGTTTTAAAAAATAATGCCAGGAGGGAGAGAGTACTAGCAACAAGTGGTATCCAAAATGACTTCCTATTTGTGTCACATGAGTTGTGAAAGAAGCTAAAAGTTCTAAAATATTTGAAGAATTTATTTTATCAGATTATTTCAAATGAGATTAACTATTACAAATATGTGTGCATGCATGTGTGTGTGTGTGTGTGTGTGTGTCTAAAACCCTATATCATTTGGTGGATATTTCCCAAAATATTGACTCAAAAACTCATTCTCTAGAATTTAGACCCACAGAATCTCAGAATTGGAAGGGACCTCAGAGATCATCATGTCTAGGTGGAAGAGCCAATTACTTTACGTTCTGAATGACACACTTTAAGAAAGACATTGAGTATGGTTGACTTTAAAGAATTTTTTTTAAATCTCTCAGAGGAGACATGGTAGAAATACTGGTTTATAAAACCATATGTTTTAATTGCAAAAAGCTTCTTCTATTATGAAAATATTATTAATTATTCACTGCATAATTCCTTTATTATTTGAGAAAGATTTATTGCATGTCAAAAGTGCAAGGTTTTGCAAGGGAAAAAGATAGAAACTCATGTCACATTTGGTATTTGATTAGTTTACCCCATCCCAAATTATACTTCAAAATAACTTTGTGGAATGATAACTATTTTGTAAAAATGACCTACAACTGAGAATGTCTCTAATTGGTTGCCACAATGAATAGAGCCTTGTGTAGTGGTTATGGGATTTAAAAATCTACCATGCCCCATTGAACTAGCTGACATAGCAGGAAGGGGTGGGGCAAGAAGAAGTAGAAGCCAAGGTAGAGCTCTGTGAGGTGACTAGAAGCCTAGCAGCAGCAGCAGCACAAACTCCTTCTTTGAGCCAGCTAGAATTTCTGGCAAGGACTCCTGCTGAGGGCTGCCAGGGACAGGAACTGCTATGAGCTGGAGCTGCTGGGAGCATGCTTCATGGATGCTGAGCAGTTGCTGTGAGTAGGGAGAGGAGGACCTTTTCCTGAGGTAGCCTGTTCTGTTTTGAAGCCTTGAGAATAAGAGTGTTTACTACGTTAGCTACATGTGCCAACTTCATAATTACTGTGATGGCTTTGACTTTCTGGTTTTGAAACTCAATTTTCTGGTATTTGAATAAATGTTCTAGCTTTACTCCCCATTTAGAGAGCCTGGTATATTTTGTGATTAATAACCATATCAGCATATTTATAGTTACCATAGTCATTGTGAATACTGCATTGTTTATACATTTGGTGATGAGGGCACGATAACAAAATGTCAGGCCCCTATTTGGAAGCAAGGAGGCTTTAGAGGGAAAAATGGCTATCGCAGGATGGGAGGATTTGCCTTATTCCTCTCTAGCCAGAGAATGGGCCAAAAGTACAGGGCCCTGTGAAAGCTGAGAACCAAGGCTAAAAGAGGGAGAACCCAGTTATTTGGAAAGATATTTGCAAGGAATATCCATAGAAGCAGACAAAGAATTGGCAAGAGTGTGCAGGAGAGGCTGGGTCCTGCTAACAAGTTATTGCCTTGTGTGCAAAAGTAGGGATAAGCTGCTGGAGGAAAAAGCTCAGATGACTAGGGAGTCAACTGGTTTGCCTGAGGATTCTTCTGTGCCACAGCACTCAGAAGAGCAAACTGGAGGGAATCAGAACAAACTACTGTTCATGTAGCTAAAAGTAAGCAACAAAACTAGCAGAAGGAATGTGCATGCAGCTTTTGTACAGGCTGGGCAGAGTTGCCCTGACAGCTGCCAGGAGAATGTGTGTGAGGAGGATGGAACAAGGTTAGATGAGGAGTCTTCTAATGTGGAAGTTCTCCCCATACAAAAAAGAAGACATTAGAACTGCCAGGGCCAAACAGAGTCCAGGGAGATAATTGCAGATTTCACTCAACAGGAGATTACTGATATATTAAGTAGATTCACCCAAAGAATGGGAGAGTCTTTATTGTCTTGGATAGTAAGAATCACTGATGAAGGCACTGGAGGAATAACACTGGACATGTGTTTTGCTTAAAATTCATAAATATCAGTCAGAATGCTTTTGTACACAAAGCTTTTAGGGATCACCATATGTGAGGAGGTCTCAACAGAACTAATCTGTTAGCTTTAGCTGCAGAGGGATACAAAAAGCAATATCCTACTGACTCTATGTGGCTTGGTGGAGACAGACCCTGGTACTCACTTAGAGACTGTATGAGAAAGCTAAAGGAGGAGGTAATGAAAACTGCTATCATGATTGGAGATGAAAATGCATATTATGATACCCCCTAGGAGTTCCTCATAGAAATATCATAGTGAAGACAGCTCCTCCTGCTTATAAGCTCTTAATTCTGACTCTATTAATTGGAGAAATAGGGCAGCCTCTTTTAGAGCTGCTGGATAAGATTTCACAATTAAGTGACCTAGTGGAATGGGGAAAAGATAAATTTCCTGGAGAGAGAAGAGTAAACAGCCAGAGGATTCAAAGAAAAAATAGACCAACAAGAAGGGAACTATTTTCTGCTCTGTTGAGAGCAGGGGTGGATTTTAGAAGAATAGATGGTATTCCAATTGAAGAGCTGCATAAGATGTATCAAGAAAAGGTACTTAACATTAGAATGATCAGGGAAGCAGGAACCAGCCCTGCAGGTACTCCTGAATCTGAATCATTATATCCAAGTTTGCCTCACCTTCAGTCAGAATAAAATAGGCTGAACCTCAACCCAGATTAAAGAAATATACAGAGATTGCAGACCCCATATAGTTTTAACAATATGTTGGAAGAAAGGATCAACTACTGTAACTAGGGTGTTGCTTGATACTGGGCCTGAGGCCACGCTTATCTATGGGAATCCTGATAAGCTTAAACATGGAATTTACTATCACAGGACTTGGAGGGGCTGAAATATCAGCCAGACAAGTTAAAATAACAATGAAAATTGGGCAATTACCTAAGAAAAAATATACTGTGGTTGTTATATCCATTCCTGAATACATTATTGAAATTAGATATATTGAAAGTCATGACTGAATTTACCTGAAGGGAGATACCAATTCACTGTAAGGAAGATAGGAACTAATACAGTTTTAGTGGAAAAAATAAAAACGGACCCAATCACTTTACCTGAACCTTCTGAAGTAATTACTTTAAAACAGTATCGTGTGCCAGGTGGGCAAGATGAAATTACCACTAATATAAAGGAAAATGTTGAAGCAGGAGTGTACCACACAATGGAATATTCCTGTATGGCCAGAAAGAAAATCAGATGGGACATGCATGGAGAATGACCATGGATTATTGACAATTGAATAAAGTGACTCCTCCTTTGTATGCTGCTATTCCAGATATTATCACCTTAATAGAAAGAATACAGAAATATGAATGGGAATTGGTATGCAGTTAATGACTTGGTGAATGCCTTCTTCACCATCCCAATAGACCCTAAACAATGGAACCAGTTTGCTTTCACTTGGCAGGGTAGACAATATGCTTTCACCTGCTTGCCAGAAGGGTACCTGCATAGCCCCACTATTTGTCACAGGATTGTGGCTGAACAGCTGGATGAATTAAAGGTACTTGGTGTATACTTACACACTACATTGATGATATCATGATACAGGGTAAAGATGCGAAAGAAGTAGAGAGGAGTATGACCCTTCTAATGAGCATATGAAAAGTAAAGGGTGGAAATGCTGGATTTCTGGGATGGGGGGGGGCGGGCGGTAAGCTTGACCCTTCCATTTGTCAAATGTTATGGTGCGGGTTTGGGCTTTCTTATCACATGGTTGCCATACAGGTACACTTCCTCTGGTTTTTCTCTGCCAGGCTCTGGGAATTTTTCCTCATTCTCGGTGACATGACCTTTGACCCCGGCCCCTACCGCCTGCCTAGGCTGCATGTTGGTGGGGTGGGGACCCCTATTCTGGCTCGGCAGAGTGGCTGCTTTGTTCCTGGCCTTCCTGTGCATGTACTTGCTGCTCTTCACATACCCCTACCTACGGCTGCTCCCTTGATCCCTCTCCATGGCCACTCTGCCTCCTAAAGCCTCGTCCCCCTGCCCCTACTGGTTCAGACTACATCCCTGGCTCCATCTCAGTCGTCTTTGTTACCTGCCCCAATGACAAGATCGACAAGACTATTGCCAGCTATGAATGGAAAGGAAAGATAGAGGAAGACAGTGAGGTGATGATGATGATGAAGACTCAAACTGCCTTGGCACCACCCTTGACAGAATTTATTCATTCTGTTCACCCATATGAAGTGGTAGAAGTCATTACATTGCCTGTGCAACAGGGGAAACTTCCAGTGGGTAAAAGATAGCACCACTCATCAATGATGACTCTATTTTGATGACTTCTGAGCCTACTCTTGATATCTCAGGCTAATTCTATACTCTCTGACTTTCTCTAATAAACCCTATCCCTAGGGGGAAAAAAAAAAAGAAAAGTAAAGTGTGGGAAATTAACCCTGCAAAGGTTGAAGGACCAGATCAAAATATCAAATTTGGGTGTATGCAATAGAACAAGGAACTACGAGAGATTCTTCCACAAGCCCTACAAAAGATTCATGATTTTCCTACCCCTACTGACTCCTGCTGAGGACTGCCAGGGACAGCAACTGCAGGGGGGCTCAGAGCTGCTGGGAGCAGGCTTCATGGACGCTGAGCAGTTGCTGTGAGTGGGGAGAGGAGGATCTTTGCCTGAGGTAGCCTGTTCTGTTTTGAAGGCTTGAGAATGTGGGTATTTACTACATTAACTATGTGCCAACTTCATAACTACTATGATGGCTTTGACATTCTGATTTTGGGAACTCAGTTTTCTGGTATTTGAATATATGTTCTAGCTTTACTCCCCATTTAGAGAGCCTGGTATATTTTGTGATTAATAACCATATCAGCATATTTATAGTTACCATAGGCAATGTGAATACTGCGTTGTTGATATACCCTGGAATCAGAAAAAATCACTGGAGTTGTGTGAATATGGACTCAGATTCTTAATAGATATATGATCCTGGTCAAGCAAATTAACAGTTGTTTGCCTCAGTTTGCTCCACTTGGAAAGGGAGATAGTAATAGCACTTGCCTTTCAGAGTCGTTGTGAAAATCAAATAAGTTACTATTGATAAAATGCTTAACGTTTTAGGTACTGTATAAATGATTATCCTTTCTCTGTTCATGCCAGTTTTCAAGACTGATTAGTTCAGGAATAGGAACAGTTGAGTAATTGTTTATTTTCAATTCAAATTTTGCATTTCAGTAAATTGCATCAACCATATCAAGCCTCTTGTGTTGGAGGAGGTAAGAATTTGGCTTTTGTTCAATGGCTTACACAAAATCTGTGGTTCTACATGCCAAGAAAAGAGGTGATTGCAAGCATTTCTTTTTGACAGCACAATCATGATCAAAGCAATCTGAGCTCACAAGACTGGGAAAAATAATACTTTTCTTTTGCTAGCTGTAATGTGATATTTACAATATCTTTTAGTGGTTTACTGGAGTTGTCATGATTTGTAAGTATCAGGAAAGTTTAGTGTTTCAATTTCAAGTGGATTATCACCAGCCTTAAAGTTGTCAGTGATTAAATGGTTTAACTGATTCAACGAGTGACTGACATTTAGAAGTTTCTTTCCACTTTCAAATGCAAGCCTGTTCCTGGAGTTGGACATTCTGGTGTGTAGCACATTACAGAGGCAACTATGCAAGATGTTTAATAAACATTTTATTTCTGCTTAATTTTTCAGGAAGACAGGATAAAATACCCACTAGTGCTGCCCATCCATAAAAAAAGCCAAGGAAATACAATATTTCATCAGAATGCTTGCATGTGAAATGAATATGTCCGCACTAGCCACCCAAAGAAATGAGGACAGCATACTTCCTCATGCATATTTTGTTCACATTTATGAGAGCAAATAAAGAGTCTCTACCTAGAGGGACTCTCACATGAAATATATCACCATCAGCTAGATCTGAGGTCATTAAGCAATATAAAATTATAATGTTTTAAAATAAAATTTTAAGCCAGATAGTATTGGTAAGAGTCTAATTGAATGCCATCACAGACTAATCACATCAGCTACTGTACAAAGGTGTTAGCAAAAATTAGAGAGAGACTACATCGTAATATCTATGAAACTATTCTGCTAAAATCTAATGGAGAAAAATAAGGTACAGATGGTACTAGGGAGAGTTTTATTAGACAAATAAATATTTGAGATAAAATATTTTAATATACAAAATGTGTTATTTATTACTTTATTTATTTATTTGTTATTATTGACATGTTTACATATCAATAAAATCATAATAATATTGATATATTGGTCAAATAATGAGTCTTTGGTTTAGTTTCCATGATGAACCTTTTTACAAAGCTCTGTATTTATGAAAAGAAACTAAAATATAATTCAAATTCCTCTGTTTGGCATATAATACCATTAACGACTTGATTTGAATTCAAATCCTGCCTCATAGATTCACTATCTATATAACCCTCTCCAAGTCACTTAACCTCTTGGGCCTCCCTTCTCACATGTGTAAAATAAGTATTGTTGAGAGCATCAAATGAGATAATATATGTCAAGAGCTTCTGTATGAACTTTAAAAAATTTATACATACCAGCTATAATAATTAAATATTGCTCCCCTTCACAAGCTCTGTGTAATAAGGACTTCTCTCTGATAATATGAGATCAGAGTAGGAATATCCTCAAATGTCCTTTTCAGGTCTAAAAATGACAGAAATCTATGCACCATATGCTAATATGCTACTTACATTCATAAATAATCGAAAAGCATGTTCCCAGCACTGTGCTAGGCACTAAGAATACAAAAAGAAATGGTATAATTCCTGCCCTCAAGGAGATAACAATTATCATAAAGACTTGTAATATTATTCTTTATTTACAAATTACACAAATATAAATTTATTTCTTCAAACTTTGAAAGAACGATCTTTATTTTCTAATGGAAAAATAACGATATTCTCATAACTATCAAGTGCTCCCCAAAGTATGTTATATTTATGTTAGACACATGCTTTTTGAATTTATTTTGTGTATTCCAAATTTAACAAAAGTAGGAGAATTTCTATATATATAAAGTATAGAACAAAAAGAGGCTTACATAGTAAACGTGAATCTCTTTCCCATATCCCTTTTTGTTTTCTTTAAAGTATATAGTAAGTTCAACATTTACTTTCAAAACTCTCTTGGTTGTTTCCTTCTGAACTTCCTATTCTTCCCTATGAACTTCTTAAAGTATTTCAATGGCTCTCCTTTTTATCTCTTTATTTGTCCTCTAGAACTAATAGATCTGGGTAGTTTGTATTTGTTATTTCTTGACATTTACTGCTTAGGCTTGTAATAGGAATGGGAATTTGAAAATCTTCCCTGCCCCTTAATAGGCCTAGGGGACTTTGAAGACCTCCTCTACTTTGAAAGTAAACTCTGCCCCCATAGGCTGAATGTAATCATATGCAGCCTGTGGTGAGAGTAGTTTTGCTGAAGGGAAGCAGAGCCCACAGAAGCTGGTTCAGAGCTAGCCAGACTCTTGGGGGAGAGGTTTGTGAGTAAATATTGATTTTGTATTGATTTGTGGGAAGGCTAAAGGATGCTATGGCTCTTGGCATTATTATGGCTTCTGAATATCTTTGATATTATGACAGAATTGGCTTACTGGTTTTGGGAATCTCTTTTCTGGTGTTTAAATAAATGCTTCAGTTCTATTCTCTTATCTGGAGAATCTGGTATATTTTGTGACCAAACGTCATGTGATACTTATAGTCATGGTCTTTATTGTGATCATGGGTGCTGTAAATATACATTGGTGCTATATTTGGCTATGAGGATGGGATCGCGAAATACCAGACCTCTAGTGGGAGGCAGAGGGGATTTAGAAGAAGAAATGGCTCTCCCAGGATGGGACGATTTGCCTTATACCTCTGTAGAAAGAGAGTGATCTAAAAGTACAGGGTTTTGTGAAAACTGGGAACAGAGACTTCAGCAGGGAGAACCTAGAGATTTAGAAACATGTTTACAAAGAATACCAATAAAACCTGGGAGAGAGCTGGAGGCAATGAGTAGAAGAAGCTGTATTTTGCTGACAAGCTACCATATTGTGTGTAAAAGCAGAGATAAGCTGCTACAAGAGTTGGCAAAGTATCAGCATTCAAGCCCTCCTTTAGAAGAGCAACCTTTAGAGTCTCATGTGGAAGGAGAGCAAACTGGAGAGTTTCTGGAAGCAGAGAGGGCTGTTGTAAATTTGGCTCAGAAAAAGAATAAAGGAGGAAAATTCATACAGCTTTGGTAGAGTCTGAGCCTAGTTGCTATGACAACGACTGCCAAGAGAGTGATACAATCTTACCAAATGATACATTGTTTTATGGTGAAGCCTTCACAGGGAGGGAAGCTCCACCCATACTGAGAATAAGGCAGGAGAGTCAGGGAAGGCAAGCAGTGTTTAAGGAGATACTCGAGGATTTCACTCAACAGGAGATTACTGATATTTTGAGTAGATTCACCCAAAGGATGGGAAAATTGTTAGTGTCTTGGATGGTAAGAATAGGCGATGAAGGAGCTGCTGGGATAGTGATAGACAAAGTGGACTGCTTGAAATGTATGAGCTTTTTCCAGAATCCTTTTCTTCCTCAAGCTTTTAGAGACTTTCATTTGGCAGGAGGTAACAATACAGCCAACCTGTTAGCTTTAGCCGCTGGTGGCTGAAATACAACATATCCCGCTGATTCTATGTGGCCTAGTGGAGACAGACCCTTGTACTCACTTAGAGACTGAATGAAAAA
The DNA here is from genome assembly GCF_028583685.1 of Petaurus breviceps papuanus. Classification (NCBI taxonomy): domain Eukaryota; kingdom Metazoa; phylum Chordata; class Mammalia; order Diprotodontia; family Petauridae; genus Petaurus; species Petaurus breviceps. The sequence continues at coordinate 10,551,279 of NW_027186320.1, forward strand.
GTTGAAGGAAGAAGTAATACAAACTGCTATAAAGGTTGGAAATTCAAATACAGATCCTGATATCCCCTTAGCAGTTCCTCATAGAAATATCATGGTGAAGATAGCTCTTCCTTTTTATAAGCCCCTACTTCTGACTCTACTAATTGGTGAGATAGGAAGCCCTCTTTCAGAGATTTCACAGCTAAGCAACTTAGGACAATGGGAAAGTAATAAATTTCCTTGAGAGAAGAGTAAATAGCTGGTAGAGTCAAAGTCAGAATAGATTGCGAAGAAAATAACTGTTTACTGCTCTATTGAGAGCAGGGGTTGATTTTTTTTTTTTGAGCAGGGGTTGATTTTAAGAATATTGGTGGTATTCCAACTAATGAACTATACAAAATGTTTCAATAAAATGGGCTTGATTTTAGACAGAATAGAGAAGTGAGAACTGCCCCTACAGATACTCCTGAACCATTATATCCAAGTTTGTCACACCTTCAGGAAAAATGAGATTAAAGAAAGTGCTGGGATAGGTGGAAGTGGTCAATGTGCTGAACTTGTGGCAGTGTATCAAGTGATTGGAATAGAGAGAGGAGAACAATGTCATATATTCTGCTGTAAATGAGGTTATGATAGTGAGTTCATGGATTCCAGAGGCACGGCTGACCCTATATTTGCTTCTTTTTAACTTTTTGTCTGTTAAAATTGTTTGCAAGATTTGTTTTCTGCAGGATTGGAACACTGCACCTGCAGATGCCTGATTGCTTAAGCCTGATGTCATGCCCTGTCCATGACTGTGATGTGCCACTTCTGGATCTTGGGTCAACCATATTCCAGATGAAAGCTAAAGAACTGACCTTTCCAATGGGACCTGTTGGGGCAGAGACAGCTCTCTGTCCTACTTCAGCTTAAAATAGCTTTGGAGAAGAGACTTTTGCCCCTTACCCCAAGGTTTTGAGCCCCATTCATTCAAAGGGGCAAAGATGGGGTGCTTGTGCCCAAATCCCCACCCTAAGCTATTGTTTTATGTGCAAAGTTTTTCTATTATCCCTGTTGTATTATTGCAAAGTTCTGTAGACACCAGTTTTTCCACCAGTTATCCCTAAACTTTCATTTATTTTAAAGGTATATTTGCTATGTAAGGGACATGAAAGATCTTGGGGCCGAATGTAATGGGAATGTGAGTTTGAAGAGCTTCCCTGCCCCTTAATAGACTGGGGGGAGGGCAGGGTTTGAAGACCTCCTCTGCTTTAAAGTAAACTCTGCCCCCTGATAGGCTGAATGTAGTCACATGGAGATGTGGTAGAAGGAGTTTTGCTGAAGGGAAGCAGAGCACACAGGAATTTGGTTCAGAGCTAGCCAGACTCTGGGGTTAGAGGAAGCTCATTAAGGAGATAGAAAGGTTTGTGAGTATATATTGATTTTGTATTGGTTTGTGGGATGACTGAAGGATGCTATGGCTCTTAGCATTATTATGATTTCTGAATATCTTTGGTACTATGATGGAATTGGCTTATTGGTTTTGGGAATCTGTTTTCTGGCATCTAAATATGTGCTTCAGTTCTCTTCTATATCTGGAGAATCTGGTATATTTTGTGATCAAATGTCATGTGATACTTACAGTCATGGTCTTTATGGTGATTGTGGGCACTGTAAATATTCCATTGGCGCTACAAGACTTTAAAAAAATCATGTATCCAGTTATTCTTAAATCATCTCTTAAATGATTTGTTTTCCAGGTCAGTTATATGTGTGTATATCAATTATAATATGTGTACATATAGGTATATGTGCATATAAATTTATTTTGTTCTTTTTTTCTTGCAAAGTCATAGAATTAATACATTTGGTCTATTCTAATTTTCAGAAAAGTCTTACTTGAACAAGCTTTATCATTTTAACTTCTTAACTATTTAATTCTCCTTGAAATTCTTTATTCCTGAATTGAAATTTCATTTTAAAAGTATTTTCTTTCATTTTTTTCTATCAGTTCTTGTGGAAATTTATTTTTCTTTGATTTTCTTCTGCCTTTCAAATCATTAGGGAATTACTATCTATCTAGTTTGGATTTAGGGGCATTTTTGGACCTATTACAATTCTTTATGTTCAGATTTATCTCCTTGTATTTACTTATCTCTCCAGATTATAGGTGTCCAAAGGTTGGTTTCACTGGAAGACTAAATGCTTTTTTTTTTGTCACAAGAAAAGTAGGTGGAAATTCTGTTGGACCTCCTTCCCCTTTCTCTGTTGTCTTCTGCTTGGCATTTGTATAATTATGGGGTGGATGAAAATACTTACTATATTGTCTCTTGGATGATTTAATTATTTATACAATCCAATCTAAAAATAAGTGTTATTTTTCGAGTTTTTTTGTTTGCTTGTTTATGGAGTAGAGATGTGAGAGGTAGGCTGCCTGCATCTGCTTAGGGATCCATTTTTGTAAAAAAAAATGCTTTATTTAGTAATTTAGATAGTCAACTTGCATTTGTCATGAATCATCAGCCCTGTAGTGATAGAAAGAAAGGTAATAGATAATATTGGTTCTTAAGGGGCTTACAATCTGGAAGTGATTTTTATCTCTGGAGTGATCCATCATTTCCTTCTGCTTATTTTATAAATATGAATTGTGGGAAACAAGGTTAAGTGACCTGCCTAGAGTCACACAGCTAGTAAATATCTGAGGCCAGATTTGAACTCATGAGAATGAATCTTCCTGATTCCAAGCTCAGTGATCTATCAGCTGTGCCACCTAGTTGCCCCAAATGAGTCAGTTAGGCCCATGTAAAAGGACTATTTTGCCTCAGTGAATACCCATTTGAGTTTATGCAACGTACATTCTTAGTGGACTTGGTGAACATGGTTTCTTCATTTCCTTCAGTTTCCTTCAGCACCATTTGAGTAGGAGAAAGGCAGTGGGTAGTGAAGGGTTAAGCATTTAGTAAGTGGCTGCTATGTGTCAGACACTGTATTAAGCATTTGACATATCATTTCATTTGATTTTCACTGCAATCCTATGAGGTAGGTGTTATTATCCCAATTTTACAATTGAAGAAACTGTGGCAGAAAGAAATTAAGTGACTTGCCTAGATTCAAGTAGCTACTAAATGTATGAGGCTGTGTTTTAACTCATATCTTCCTGATTCCAGGCCCAGTGTTCTATCCATTGAATCACCTAGCTCCCACACAGGTGGGAGTAATACAGAAATTTGACCTAGGAAGACCAGCAATCATAAGGAATAGCAGAGAAGAGGATAGGGTTGAGTTGAATGATTTTACCAAGGGATGAAGAAGTACAAAGGTAATGACTTGAAGAAGAACCGAGGATGAAGGATTCAATCTCACAGTAAGGATGAATAACAGGTTTTATGGTTGCAAGATGGAAGGAAAGATAGAATGAAAAGAGATTATAATCAGGTAAGGGAATTTCAGAGCTTAAGAACATGGAAGTAATGTATTTGTAGATATGCAAAATAAAGGAATTTCTGCATTTAGCTGAGGTAGGATAGAGGAAGTGGTCTTGGCAAGTGAGTAAATTGAGGAACTGCAAGGTTGGAGTGTTTGAGAAATTACAGGATATATATTGAAGTCCCTATTGTGAGGTCAGGATTAGAGGAAGACTTGAAGGCTCACTGTGAACCTGACAATGAACTGAGTAATAAAGGAAAATGTCCTAGAGGTTAGTAAACAACAGCCACTGGAATCTTAATTGGGTGATAATTAAGGATTGTATGCACCAAGGAAAAGAGGAAAGAAAAAAATAAATAAAAAGGAGAACTTCTAAGTACTTTTCCTCTGAGCTTTAGAATTGTTTAGTGGTTCATGGTGAGTTGCTGATATTGAATTCAGTCTCTAAATTTAGTGAAGAAATGTACCAGGCAACTAAATGGGGAATAATATGATTTAGAAGTAATTTGATTCTTGTTATTGTGATGACTTTATTTTAAATCACATTAAGCTATACATGACTTATTTCATTGTACCTTCAGTAACATGCTTACCTTAATGTGTAGCTTAATTGTTCCTATTGTCACTGTTCTGTAAGAGGCATACTTACTAATGAGAAGTGAATGAAAGGTTCTCTTTTTCCCTCTTCTATCTGTCCTCACAGCACAGAAGAAATATATATATATATATATATATATATATATATGTATATATGGAATAAGGTAAGCTAAAAGGTCCTCAGAGCCATCTAGTCTAGATACTAGTTAAAGCATGAGTCCCCTAGTTAACATCTTTACAAAATAGTTTTTCACTGCTTATTTCTAGTTGTGAAGAACTCACTACCCAAATATTAGCAATTCAATTTTGTACTTTTCCAAATCTTGATTTTTTTCAAGTTAAGCTGAAAATAATTTTAAACTGAAACACTACTTGTCGAAAAAGATGTGAGCCTTGCTCGGAGGTGGGCTCAATTCAAGTCATACATATTTTCTAATGATACTTTTCAATGATCAGTGTGATATTTAACTTTCTAAAACTCTACAAATAAGTACTTACTTTATTATTGTATTGACTCTCCAGACTTAAAAAAAAAAACAGATGGAGAAAATGTTAAATAATGGATACTCAACTTAAAACGTGTCACGTATATTTTTTCCCCAGAATGGCTATTAAACATTTATCAGAATTCTCCTTATCTTGCCCCTCATCAAACTCCCTTCTGAGACTACCACTTCTTTCCAGTTTGTTTACTCATTTTCATATACTCATGATGAAGCATCTACATTTAGGAAAGGCAGACATCCTTTTCCTTCATCAACGTGTAGAAACATTCCAACCATGGTTTTATGACAGTATGCTGAAATATAGCCATATTTTTTCCTGCTTCCATGAAATTTTACCTTGCAACAATTTTGCTAGCATCTGTTTGGTGTTTCACTTTATATTGTTTTTTGAGAAACTAGCTTACTAAAATTATATACAAACATCTTTCATTTTTACCTATTCATTACAAAACTATCTTTGATGCATTTTTGCTATGGGTTTGTTTTATTCATTTTGGTAAGGCTTTAAATATACTGTAGTACACACTGCTTCCAGCTGTAATGTTGAATAGGTAAATAAAAGAAACATAATCCTGGTTTTCATTATTTTATGTTTTTTTACCTAGAATTGTCACTGTGTCATGGAAGAGACTATTTCAAATTAATATTTTTCATTGATTTATTTTTATATGAGCATAAAGTGCTTTTCAAGGTGCTACATTTTATCCTACTTGAACTTTTAGCCTATGGCAATATTTATGCAAAAATAGAAACAGTCACTTGCCAAATCACCATGGCTGGCTAAATTACTGAAGAGTGGTAGAAAAAAGTGTAGATTGATGGGAGGAAAGACCTTATTTCTTTCATTTTCCCTTCTCTGTCACTACTATCCTTCTTTTTCATTCAATTTAGCAAACATTTACTAAATCTTCACCTAGGTTGCAATCTTTGTGCTAGGCTTTGGGATTTTTTCTGAACACAAAGAATTTTCTAAATACAAAGAAAAAATAATCCCTCATCTCAAAGAGCTTACATTTGTGGGAAGCAATATGTACCTTGAAAATTAAATGCAAAATATACTCGAAGTAATTCACAGTGGTGGGCACTAGCAATTGGGTGATTCCTATAGGAGTCTACATTTGAGTTAAGTTTTATAGAAAACTGCAAATACTATAAGAAAGTCATGAGAAAGGCATGCATTCCAGGTATGGCAATTTGAGCTTAGGCAAAGGCATGAAGACGAGAGACACAGTGCTAGGTAGGAGAGCAACAAATATGTAAGATTGTCTGGAAGACAGACTACATGAATGAAAACTCATGCTCAGTAAGTATAGGAAGATAGGCTGGAACAGATAATGTAGGTCATTAAACATCAGGTTTCCCCATATTCAGTCAAGGCAACTTTCTAATGTAAGCATTTCTAGGCTAAAATAATGCCAGCCTTGACTCTCACTAGGAGTTAAAGGTAGCTACTGGAATATCTTGAGTAGTGTAGGGAGCAGCATGTTTAGACTGTGAATTTATCAATTGCATGAAGGAGAGATTGGAAAGCGGAAGATGGGAAGATAGCAAAGCAATTGTGAGGGTATTGCAATATTTAAGGTAAGAGTAAAGATCTAAATTAAAATGGTATTCATATGAGTGGAAGAAATGCATGGGAAATGAAAGACGCTGTGGAAATAAAATAAAAAGACATGGCAATCAATTAGATGTGAGAAATGAGGGAGAGGGAAGAACTAAGGGTGATTTTAAGGCTACTTAAGTCTGGATGATAGGAAATGTGGTCAACTAGAAATTTTCTTAACAAAAAGAAATTAGGAAGGGTAGAAGAAAGATAATGAGGTCTTCTTTAGAAATGTGAGTTTGTAATGTCTCTGGCATATCCAAATGATAATGGAGATGTAAGACTGGTGTTCAGAGGGGTCTCAGGCTTTCAAAAATAGACATAGATATAGATTTTGGAGTTGTCTGAATAAAATTGGGAAGTAATTCTATGTGGATGAGGGAGAAATGATGAAATCACTGACAGAGAATGTAAAAAGGAAAGAGAAGAGAGCCTAAGCCAAAGTTGTTGTTTACAACAGGGAGAAAGGTAAGGAAGATTATAGTGTATTTGTTAATTGCCTGTTTGTATAAACCACTGTACTATATAAAATGATTACAATCTACTCATATTAATATAATGTTTTATATAACATATAATATTAATATAATATATGTAACATAATATACTTGATATGATTATGATTATACAATAAATTAAAATTTGTAAAATAATCTAATCATAAAATCTCTGTAAAGTAGACAATAAATGTGCTATTATCACTAATTTGACTCAAGAAAACTCAGGGTTAAGATCTTAAGTGAGCCCCGGCGTTGGAAGACCCGGGATCGGTTCCAGCCTCAGATACTTGGCACCTAGAAAAAAAATAACTGGCAGTGTAATCTTGAGCAAGTTACTTAACCCCATGCTTAACAAAAAAAGATTTTAAGTGCTTGTAATAATTTGACCTTATTTTGGAATTGTTTCTGAATAAATAAGGTATTCTCTCTTAGCCTATTACCTTCATCTGATTTGGAGAAAAATTCTGCTTGAGTTCTTTTTCCCTTGACTATGAAAATAAATTTTTCCTCTTGGCTTCTGTTTTTTGTTTTTAATCAATGCCAGTCACTCAGTAAGTAAACTAGCATTTATTAAGTGCTTGCTATATTCCAGGCCCTGAACTAAGGTCTGAATTACAAAGATTAGCAAAAGAGAGTTCCAATTTTAAGAAGTTGAGTTAAATGAGGGAAATAAAATGTGAATAACTATGTACTAATATAACATGTATAATATGATTAATATAATATATGTTATATAATATTATATGTGAACACACATGCACACATATATATTTGTGCTGGATGGAAAATAATTACACAAGAAACACCAAAGAATTCAGGAGGTTCTAGAAAACCATCCTGTAGAAGATAAAGTTTTAGCTGGGACTTGAGAAAATCTAGGGAAGAAAGGTTAGAGAAGAGGAGGGCAAGTATTTCAAGCATGGAGGACAACCATTGGGGGGGGGGGACTGAGTGGAGAGATGGAATAATGTCACATGTGAAAAATGCAAGGTAAACAATCACTGGATCGAGAATACAGGGAGATAGGTATGGTATAAGAATACTGCGAAGTTACGAGGGGGGTAATGAAAAAAAACTTTAAAAGTGAAAGAGTTTTTATATTTGATTTTCACGATAATAGGGAGGCATGGGATTTTACTGAGTTGAAAGAAGATGACATGTCAGTTTTTACCTTTAGAAAAATCATTTTGAAAGCTGAGTTAAGCTGAGTTAAAGATGGTTTGGAGTCTGCAGGGACAAGTCAGGGAGAAATAGTAAGCTATTTCACTAGTACAAGCATGAAGGAGTAAGGTACTGCAACAAAATGATAACTATGTCAAAAGAGAGAATGGGAAATGTTAAAGATGTTTGAAGCTAAAACTGATATGTCTTGATAGCAGATGAGATATGGGGCATGACAGAAAGTGAGGATTCTAGAATAACACCTAAGTTTGGAGAGTGAGTGACTAAGAATAGTGGTATTCTTCACAGTAATAAGGAAGCAAGGACAAGGGGATTATTAGTTGTGGGGGGAAAATGAGTTCACTTCTGGATATGTTGAGCTCACTTTATCTATGGAATGTACAATTTGAGGTGCCCAATAAGCAGTTGGAGATGTAAAACTGGATGTCAAAAGAGATTTTTGGGCTGGGAATCATCTGAATAGATATGATAATTGAATTTATAGGAGGTAATGAGATCATCAATTGAAACAGTATAGAGGTAAAGAAAAAGATAAGAGCACAAGACAGAGCTGTCCAATAGAAGATGAAAGAAAGTAGGTAAATTTAGGAACAGAGGGATTGTGATTTGTTTTAAATTTTAGTTTTTGTTATGGGAATGGGAATCTAAGCTCTTCCTTGTCCCTAGGCCCTTTGGTAGGCTTAAGTGACTCTGAGAACCTTCCTTGATTTGAAAACATATTCTGTCCTCCAATAAGCTGAATGGGGTCACATGGAGCCTGTGGCAGGAGACTTGTTTTTCAGGAATGCCCATACCTGGTTGCCTTGTGATTGGACAGTGGGTCAAGAGGGCTGTGACATTCTCTGATCCAGGAGAAGGCTATATATACCCTGATGTGAGGTTTCGATTTGGGGTTCACATTAAGAACAATTGTATGATTTAACCAGACAAGACTCTGGGCAGCCATTGAGCCCCCTGGCCTTGAAAACCCAGATGTGGTGCTTCCCTCTCTAGTAACTGACTAGGTAGGTATTTAATGGTCAGACAGCTGGAAGCCTGTCTGATCTGTTTCTCTGTCTTCTTGTAATTACTGCTTGTAACTTGTCTGTATTCTCTGAAGTTGGGGATGCTGATCTTTTTCCCCTGAACTAGGTAAATGACATATGTTTGATTGAAGTAAGATTGTTAACCCATTTTGAGTTGCTTTCCTTTAGAAAAGCAGATCTAAGAACCCGTTTTGGCAGTCACCCTGGGTATGCTAGGGTGCTTGCTGCTACAGTTTTAAAGTTGATATATTTCTGTATCTTTGTCTATATTTGTGACATAACTATAGCTAAATCTAGGGCTGAGGTAGAAATTTTTATTCATTATGAATTGATTTTATATGTTTCCCTCAAATCTTCTTTACAGCAATAATACTGGGAATCTGCTATGCACAACACTCCTTTTTATTTCATTCTAAAGCTGCTCATCCTTCCATTTCTTAAATTAACTGGAAATAACGTCTCAAATAGTGACAGTCATGATTTTTAAAGGGCTCCAAACACATGTGAATTTCAAAGGAATAAACCCCTAATAGATTTGGAAGCTAAAGAAGGAAATTCTGATGGATGGAGCTTCAGGATAAAAAGTATATAACAACTTGTAAGTTTCTTTACCTGGAGCAGTAGAATTTCAAAATCTGAAAGTAGCTTATCCAACCTACAACTAAAAAGATTCCTCCAAAACATATACCAGAGGAAGTTCTATCCAGAATCTGGTTGAAGATCTTTAGTGAAATCTAATGGCAAATCTTGAAAGTAGCCCATTATACTTTTGCATAGCTTAAATTGTTGTGAACTGGTTTTCTCCCATTATATCAAGCCTTAAGCTTCCTCTTTGGAACCTCCACCCATTGCTTCTAGTTCTTCCATTTAGGGGTGTCTGAGCTGATTTGAAGCCAGCACCTATTAATTCAGTTTTGATTTGGGGATTAAATGAGGCACTCATAAATCATTCAACAGTTATGTTGAATCCTGGTCTTACTGCTACCGCCTGGGTGCATATTTGAGTGAACTACTGCAATAGCTTGATGGTTGGTTTTCTTTTCTCAAGACTCTCCCCATTCCAACCCATTCTTAATTTGATGGTCAAAATAATTTTCTTAAAGTTCAGATCTGAATGTGCCACCACATCCCCACACTCAGTAAACTCCATTGCCTCCCTACTACCTCAAGTATCAAATGTAAAATTCTCTATTTCACTGCTAAAACACTTTATAAGTTGAAAATAACTTCTAGATAAAATGGTTGTTTATTTAGCCCTAGCATAACAAGGATCTACATCAAGGATTCAGAGACACTTGATTTCTATAGACTCTGTTTTTCTGTCTGTCTCTCTGTCTGTCTCTGTCTCTCTCTGCCTCTGTCTGTCTCTCTGTCTTTGCCTCTGTGTCTATGTCTCTGTCTCTGTCTGTCTGTCTCTCTCTCTGTCTCTCTCTCTCTCTCTCTCTCTCTGTCTCTGTCTCTGTCTCTGTCTGTCTCTGTCTCTCTCTTTCTGTCTCTGTCTCTCTTCCCTTCCTCTGGTCAGGAGAGTAGTGTGTGGGTACTTTAGACATTCACCAAGTTGATGAGGCCCTGAATCCAGAAGCATGGGACTTTTATGCCCTTAGGAGATCAAGAAACTATGTAAAGGGAGACAGAGGCCAATCAAGTCACAAGGATAGCTTTATTGCCTTTAAGGAGAAGCTAATCTGTTTAGGAAAGGAGGAGAGGGAAGATTTGTAGGCATTGTACTTATGGGGAGGAAGGGGCAAAACATAAAGCATTTCAATCTCTCAATCAATCAAATCTAAATAATACTTCTTCACATTCTTGAAGAGAAATGTCATCAAAGGGAAAAGGATCTATTTGTTCAAAAATATTTATAGCAGCTGTTTTTGTGGTGGCAAAGAACAGAAATCCTAGGTAGTGCCCCTCAATGACTAAATAAGTTGTGATATATTATTGTAATGGAGTGCTACTCTACTATAAGGAATGGCAAGCAGGATTGCTTCAGAAGAATCTGGAAAGACTTATATGGAGTGATGAAAGTGAAATGATCAGAATTAGGAGAATATTGTACACAATGACAGCAGTATTGTATGATTATCAACTGTGAATTAATTAGCTATTCTCAGCAATATAATTATCCAAGACAATTCCAAAGGACTCATGATGAATAATGCTATCCACTGATAACATTGGTTCAAAACATACTATTTTTTTTCTTTGTGTGTGTGTGTGTGTGTTTTTTTTGGTTTGTGTCCTCTTTCATAACATGACTAATATGGGGATATATTTTGTGTGACTGTACATATACAATCTGTATCAATCCTCATATAGTTGTTCCATGTTGACTACAATCTTCACTATTTGGTCACATGTTCCAATCCCTACTTGTTTAGTCTCCAACTTTAAGGATAGGAACTGGAATCTCACCACCCACTCCCACCCACATCCCCTCTTAACAGAATTTGACAAAGTTCTGGCCAACTTATTTCATCTTAACTGATTGTAATCTGTCTCTAAGGGAAGTCACAATATCTAAGCTATGTATAGGAGGGGAATCATTGGTATGCCAGTTTGTCATCACTTCTATTAGTCCCTTTCCTCCAATTCCAAAGGCTGCTGCCAGTTACCCTTTTAAGAAATCAGGATTTTTTTCTTACCTACCTTCATAGCTATCACATTTCCTTCCAATGCCTAAGAAAGAAGGGTTAAACTTTGACAAAATACCCTTCAGAACTCCCTACCTTTGTATAAATGGTACAGTTGGTCTCTATTCTTGCCAGGAATGAACATTTTATTTTATTTGTTTAGTCAGTTTATTTTATCATTTTATTTATTAATGTATATTGATTTATTCATTCTGCAGCCTGGGATGTTGATGATTCAATAAATTGATCTCTAATACATATGAAGTAAGTGACAGCAGTGGAAGGGAAGGAACAAACTGATAGAGAAAGATTGTAGTGGCTCCAAACATAAATATAAAACCTATGGGACGCGAGGGGGGAAAATAGAATAAAAAGTGAGAAGATTGAGTAAAACCAGTCAACAAAAAATGAGAAATAAACCTAATGTAAGATTTAATTCATAGTTTATTTACATAGTTTTGAGATTGAAAATATTGTGATGAAATCTAAACATTGAAAAATCAGATTTATTTATATCTGATATTGCACTTTATGAGATCTGATGTGTGTAGTAGGTAGAGAGAAGACTTTGGAGACAGGACAACCTTGATTCAGGTACTGCCTATGACATACATTGGCAGTGTAATCTCCGTAAAGTTACATAAATACTCATCACCCCATGCAATACACTAATATTCTTAAGTTGCACAACAGATTTCTATCTGCATGGGTAAAGGGTATGTCCTTAATGAGATTTCCCTATACCAGTTAAATCACTGGTCCTATAAAAAAGAATCCTCTGTAGCTGTTACAAAGACATTGTATTAAGCCTTTCCACATCTTCTCATCTGTGTAGAAAACAATAACCCTAAAATGGAGTTGTAGAAGATTTTAGTGATATCATATTCTAGACTGCAGTCTCTGCAAATCATTTGCCTTTTAACTATACTTTTAAAATATTCCTTTATCACAAGTTTCTCTGCAGATTTTAATTTAACTTATATCAATTTCTGATTTTAATTTATGAAAAGATCAAAATGCTTATTTGTCATTACGCATTTATTAAATAGATTTTTATGATGCCTTTGTTTTTTATATAAGCCAAGCTATTAGTAGACAATCATTTTCTAATCTCTTATGCTTTATATCTGAATCTCTACTTTTGTTTAAACTTTCAGACTATCTAAAGAATCTTATTTTGATGACAGTCTTTCCCATGTTATATAATTCACTGATGTATCATCATAATTTGTTCTTTCTCTAAGTATATAAATTTGGTTTTTTAAAAAACTTTTAACAGTTAATATCTTCAAATTCAATTTTATTGCACTTTGACATGTTTTCTGTTTCCATGTCATGCTTATTATACTAAGGTTGCAAGAATTTTACATAGAATTTCATACAATATTCGTTTGTGTGTTTTTTAATAATGATTTCCAATTGCATTAGGTTTATAATGTCTACTTTTAACAAACTGTAATGTAACGCCAAGGAAAGACAACTTCCCAAGGTTCAGAATACCAGCATAGGTGCTCTCCATTTTATTCAGTGACAAAGTAAGAACAGAGAAGATCAAAATATGACATCATTCAAAATACAGCATTTACTAAGTGTGATTAAATAATCTCCAAGTACTACCCCTCCCCAGGACCTTACATTCATTCAATCAATTACAAAGTCCCTGTTCTAAATACTACTCCACCCCTAGGCTGTAACTTCATTTAGTCCATCACAAAACCACTCTTCTCAAATGGAGATTAGTTTCCAAACATAAGTAAAGTACATTCATTTATTCAACCATAGAACACAAAAAGGTCAAAACTTCCCCACCCCTGGATCATAATTGAATCTACCCCAGAGTTACAACAAGTTTAAGCACAGCACTTAATACCCAAATGGAGGTCTTTTCTTCATTTTGACATGAGGCAAGTTCTCAGCAATCTTAGTTCCTGGGGAGACAAGGCTTAGCAAGGCCACAAGATACATTGCCAGTCTCTTCATTAATTCATCCTCTGTCTGCAGAACAGTCCTAGGACCCCTGAAAACATTAGCAAAACCCTCTCCCAGGATTTCTGTAAACATACAACAAGAAAATCCTTCTTCAGGGCTTCTGAACCAACAGAAAGGTTCCCAGACCCCTGCAACAACAGCACTGTCCTTCACCAGTGGACAGTATTCACTCTCTGTCTGCAGGACAGTCTCAGTAGCTCTGAACCAACAGAATGGTTCCCAAACTCCTGCAACAACAGCACTGTCCTTCACCAGTGGACAGCATTTACTCTCTGTCTGCAGGACAGTCTCAGTAGCTCTTAGCCAACAGCCAGGTTCCAGGACTTCTTCAACAGGACTGTATTTCACCAGTGGACAAATCTAGCAAAACAACATCAAAACAGACAGACAACGTACCAGCAAAACAGCCATGTCTCCTCAGTCCTTGGCCGCTCCGGGGGCAGGTCTCAAAAGTCCAGGGCAATTCAAAGTGGCCCTCAGCAATCCTCTCAGTCTCTCTCTCTGCCTCCACGAGGGTGCTGCTTCCAAAAAGTTCTTCTGCCTCTCTCTTGTCTCTCCAAATCTATGTCACCAGCTCCTCCCAGTTCCTGTCTCTCTTTTCAAGTCAAGTCCATCCCACAGGTGGGATTAACAAGCTCTGGGTTTTAACACAATCAGTTTGAAAACCAAGCCAATAGAGGGGGATCTTTATATTCCATTACTATCACACAAACATCACCAAATTTATTATATGAAGGCAGTTGCAATCTTTAGTATTTATCTGCTTGATATTTGCTTAGGGAGGTATGAGGAAGATAAAGGTTAATACAAAAAAAAAGGTGATATGTCATTATGTTTGCCAAAACTAATTCTAACCTTTTCTTAATATCATGTTAATTTAAACTAAAGGGGGAAAATTAATGAAGATTCTCAAGGAACATAAAATTTTTAAATGCACTACTATATTCTTTTCTGGTTTTTCAGTTTTAAAAATTACATTAAAATAGCCATGATTGTTTAAGTATATTTTTAGGGGCAGTGAGGTGGCACGGTGAATAGAGCACCACCCCTGAAGCCAGGAGGACCTGAGTTCAAATCTGGCCTCAGACACTTAACACTTACTAGCCATGTGACCTTGGGCAAGTCACCTAACCCCAAATCATCCTGCCTTTCCTCCCTCCAAAAGGCAAAAAATAAAAATAAAATATATTTTCACTTAGATAACACAATCCAATGGCACAGATTTCCCCTTCATTTTAGGGTTATTGACTTTTTATCATTCTTTCTGTCTGCTTAACATAACTTGAGTCTCAGTTTCCTCTTTCTATGTTCCTTTTGGTGATGTCAAAGTAAAAAAAATTGCAATAAGATTTTGAAATTATGAAACCAAGTGATTTTAAACAAGCAAATGATTAATGGGAAGGAATCCATCTCACTCCTTCAATTTTCACTGTTTCTATAGCTTTGTATGGGGAAAAGTACATCTCTCTTCACTTTGATCTTATTTTGTCACTAATATCATAGCATCTTTCCCCTTATGAGTCATTTTTATTTGAAATTCCTATGATAAATATTTCATTCCATTACATTCTTTGTTCTCCTTGAGCTCTAAGAAAAATTGCTTCTTTGTCTATAGAGCTGTTTTCAAAGAATTATAAACATGCACTTGTATGTGTGTTTGTATATGTGTATACACATATATACACATACACACATGTAGATGAGTGTGTATATTTGCATTAGTTTGAATTTTCTAAGAGGATAGGTCTATTATATGGAATTCTAAAGAATGTTTTTTTTTTCCCAATTCTTTAAATTGGAGAGAAAAATTACCTATTCCAGTGGAGAGAAAGGGAATCAACATTAAGGACAGACATTGGCAATAAATACTTGAGTAGAATACTATGAAAGTAATTTCACTAGTAAATCTTGGTGTAGGAGAAGTAGGATTTGATGTCCTACCTGTTCAGTTAATATAGTCATAGGATATAGCCACAAAGGCTGAGGTTTTCATACAATAAGTTGGTAATATGTGGTGATAAGATAATAACCTTCATGAATTATTGACACTTCTTTCTGATTCAAAAGATAATATATGACTGGCTAGGGTAAAATTCACACAACTTTTGAAAGCTTTAAATAGTTAAGTTCTAGTGATAGCCAGTAGTTTGGAATTTATTGTTATTTCCTTCAAGTGAATTGAGGCAGGAGCTAGTAGTCAAGAAAAAATCTGACACCTGAGAGGATTTTTTTTTGGAGACGTGACTTTGAAGGAAGGTATTGTTTTTTTTTTCTCTCTCTCCCTCAGTTAGCCATGGCATATATCAAGATAGATATTCCTGAGATAGTACTCAGGATGAATCATCCCATCAAAAGTAAGAAGAGTCAGTTTAACAGAGTTAATTGCATAGTTAAGAAAGAAAAAAAAGGACACACAATAGAGGTTAGAGGCAGCTTACAGGTTAGCAAAGAAGAGTAGTATCTATGAAACAAGAGAAAGCCAACTCTGAAAATAAAGAACGGAGTTATTGAAAGAGGACCCAGGAAGTCTTGTTAAATAACCTGCCTAGTAGGAACGCTCATTAAGTGGGAATATTTGTTAGGGTTGCAAAGGAGGAAATGTGTGTGTATGTATGCATATGTATGCATGTATATGTATATGTATACATAATATGTGTATACACACATATCTTTCTATCTATATCTATATATCTCTATCTATCCATATAAATGGAATGGTGGCCAAGTAAGTATATGTAAAGCCACACACAAGCAGTTTTCCAGAGGACTGTTGCTGTGAACTGCTTTCAAGTTCTGATTACATAGTATAGCAAACTCTCTATTTACTCAATAACAAATCAGAGCAAAACATTCACAGAAAATCAATGTATAGCATTCACAACATTCCAACTTAGCACAGAAAATCAAAATACACCATTCACCATGTCACAACTCAACAACTTACCACTAAAATGGCCGCATAGTTTTCACCAAAGTAGTCACATAGTTTTAAACAAAGTCCATACATTTATTTAGTCAATCACAGAGTCCTTAATTCAATCACAAAGCACAATAGTCAAAGTCACCCACCCATGGGGTGCAATTAAGTTACAACTTCAACAGTCACTACTTAGTACCCTCTTAAGGGGTAGTGGAAAGTACAAAAGCCACCCACCACTAGGTCACAAGTACATTACAATTTCATCAGTCACTGCTCAGTACCCTACCCACAGAGAGGTCTTTTCATCTTGATTTTGGGCAGGGTTTCAGGTTCCATGGTCCCAGCTCCCACCTGAATCTAACCAACTGCCACCTGAGTTCAAAGGCAGACAGCTCCCAGCTCCTTGTCCAGCTCTCCATAGAGTTCCCACTCCATATTGAAGTTCATAGTGTCCAGTCTTCTTCAAATCTCTCACAGTCTCTGTTCCTAGGAAGACAAGGCTTAACAAAGCCACAATAACATTCCTACACATTAACAAAGTCACAACAACATTTGTAGAAAGTACTGACACCACAGTCATGCTTCCTCAGTCTTTGGCAGCTCCAGCTGGCCCTTGGAAGTCTTGCCACCACAAGTTCAAGTTTTGCCACCACAAGTCCAAGTTCTGTGTCAGTTCTCAGTCCTCAATTCTCAGTTCTGTCCAGCAGTAGCAGCCCAGTCTCCAGATGCTTGTTGAGAAAAATTCTCTCTCTCTCTCTCTCTCTCTCTCTCTCTCTCTCTCTCTCTCTCTGTGTCTCTCTCTCTCTGTCTGTCTTTCTGTCTGTCTGTCTCTCTCTGTCTCTTTCTGTCTGTCTGTCTGTCTGTCTCTCTCTGTCTCTCCCTCTCTCTCTGGCAGCAGCTGCTCTACCTCCACGATGCTTACCCCAGGAAATTCTGACTGTCCAGTTTGTGCTTTTCCATATATATATATATATATATATATATATATATATATATATATATATA
>NW_027186320.1:10568629-10600425 GCF_028583685.1 Petaurus breviceps papuanus
TATATATATATATATATATATATATATATATATATATATATATATATTACCTCCTCCCTGTTCAGGCTCTTCCTGTTACATCAGCAACATGGGTTCATACCTTGTTTCTTTAAAGAGGCTTAATTTGAAACTAGGTGCTAAGTACCAATTAGCTTGCCAATACAAAGGTATCTTCAAATTTCATTACTAATACAGTATAGAATTATATTTTGTCTAGTGAAGTCATGAGGATAGTCAGTAGAGACGTGGCTGGGGGGGGAGCTTGATTAAGTATTTAAGTAACTATGGAATTTCCGATTTGATTGTGGTTTCCTGAGCAAGAGATTAGGAGAAGGGGGATTAGCCTAGATGATGATCCGTTTGGCACAAATGAAGAAAAGAAAAACAGTCATCTATTAAGTGTGTATTATATACTGTGGTAAGCACTGAGGCTACAAATTGGAAGAAAAGCCGGGCTCTGTTCTCAAGGTGTTTACCTTCTAATTGGTAGAGACAATTTATATACAAGAGTTTGGTATAAGGCAAATGGACAAGCCTTTTAGAGATGCTAAATGTGCATCAGCAAGTAAGGTATAAGGTACAGATGAAGGGAAGGGAAGGCAAAGGGGAAAAGTGCTCATGTTTCCTGGTTGTCTCCATGGGGTTTAGCAAGGCTGGGAGTCATCAGAGGAAGGGTGATAAGAAGTGAAGTAGAAAGGGTGTTCACTGGTGTTTCTTCCCACTCCATGGTATTTGGAAGAGGGTTTGTAAGGGGAAAGGCTAAGGAAAATATTAAATGGTGCTTGGACTCTCTAGATATAGTAATCATTATCACTTGTATCTTTTTACTCATACATTTACTAAACAAGATAGCATGGGCACCATGGCAAATACCTAGGTAATTTCAATGCACAATATTATGGGATAAGTTGCACTAGAAAAGTTCAAGATAATAGGAAGGATGGCAGAGGACACTGAGATTATGATGACTGAGAATAAGTTGAAGGAACTGAGAATACTTATCTTGAAGAATAGAATGTGATAATGGAATGTGACAATTATGTTCAAGTATTTTAAGGAACTGTAAGTTAGAAGAGATATTAGAATTGATTTTTAGGGCCATGGTGGAAGATTTAAAGCAGTGTCTGAAAGTTTAAAGAGGCAAACTTAGGCTTGATGGTGAGAAAAAAGAAAATGAAGCAACTTTTTTAGCAGTTAGAATTATCGAACATTAGCTACCTTCAGATATAATACAGACATTTTCAAGTAAAGGCTACTGGTCCCTTATTGGGCATATCATAGAAGGGATTCTTTTATGGCATGAATTGGACTGGATTTTCTCTGGAGTTCCCTTTAACTCTAGAATTCTGCATGATTTATGCAAGTTGGAGGCAGTAGATCATGACCAGGCAGGAGATCAATGAAGGCTTTTTAAGGAGTAATGTTTGAATTGAGAATTAAAGGAATGGTAGGCACTCAAGAGATGAAAACAGAAGGATACACTTTCAGGCAAAGAGAATGTGGTGATCAAAGTCATGGATGTAGAGATTCATAGATCCACTATATGGCAAAGAAGGTAGAACAGTTTAGTTTGCCTGGATTGCAATGTGTAAAGGGAAAGAGTATGCAGAAAAAATCATTCAGCAGTTGTGTATTAATATTTTAAATGTTATCCCCACATTTTAAATTTAATTTTAAATGAAAATATACTAAAGGAAAAATAAACAGAGTAAGTGAATTTGTACATAAACTAATCTAATTATATTGGCTGAAATAGTGTCCCTCAAATATTTAAAAATTATTTGCCTCTACTTAAATTTACTAAGTAATTAGAATTATAATTTTCTGTACTTTTCTATTTTTTAATGGCAAAGTAGTATGGGAATCTTCACATTAAGAATTCTTTATAAGAATCAGCTGAAAAATATATGTACTTGTCTTACATTATACTTATTAATAGAAGTGATGAAAGAATGGGCCAGATATTTCAACAGAAAGGCAAGCATTATGTTTAATAATGATAATGCTAGCTTGTTTCTTTTTTGAAGAAAAAAAGGTAAAAAAGTAGTTAGAAGACATTCTCCTTGTGAAAAGTCCAAGTATACTAATATGATTCATACAATTGGGCTGATTTGCCCTTAAAGTTTAAACAAGCTGAAACTCCATATAGCTATGTTTCATATGGAAGCATGAACTATCTGCCATTCAAATAGATATACCAAAGATCCTTTCTTCATTTTATCATCATGCAAATAACCTCAACAATTTATTTTCCTGTACTGGAGGTTACAATAGTATAACTCCGTGTCATCTCAAAATATCACAGATATTTCTATGCCAAAACTTAATGCCAAAATTATTCAGATAGAAACCTATATTCTGCTATACAGTGAACATTATGAACTTTCATGAAAGGATACAAATGTATTTATAAGCTGTGAATAATATTTTACTAAAATAATAATAATAAATGCTATTTCTTTTATTTCTATTGGTGTCTGCAATACTTTTAAGTTGTTTGCTTGTCCCTTGATTAATCCATATGATATCAAAAGATTATCAAAACTGGTTTGGATTTATTTTTCTTCATGGATATAATGACTGAGGTCAAAATTAGTCTTTTTTCTTAGATGGTTATCTGTTACCTCTACATATTTTTATTTTTTCGGTAATTAAGAAAATAGGATGAGTCAATATAGCCCATATAAATGTAAAAAGTAGAGCAGTACAGAGCATAGATGCTTTGGGCATTTAGGGAATCTGTTAAAACAATATATAAGATTCTTTACAAGAATGGCAATTGAATATTAATACCATCAGATGTTAAAGAAAAAAATAAAGCTTGCTACATTATTTCTAGAGCCTCATGGAACATTAAAGAACTGAAACACAGTAAAAAGAGAATAATGATTTTAACATGTCTAAGGGAAAGAAGATATTCAGTGGTCTTTATTATAGAGCATTACTTTTTTGTGCTAATTGATATTAAATAGCAGAGGAGAAGCTGCTAGTTGTAGAATATACTTTTAACATATTAGAGAATGGAATAGAAAAACAAAAAATTAATAATCTAAAAAGCTTCAAGATCTACATTCATTTAATGGAACTACAGCCATGTATGGGTGATGGATATTACAATTTGAAATTAATTGCACAATTTAAAAATCATAAATATTGATACACTTGGTGACAGAGATATTCTTTTATTCCATAAAAGAATATGGAATTTATACAACCCTCACTGCAAGAGATGACATCTTTCACCCACACATAAAAACTAGCCGTGTAACCTTGGGCAAGTTAATTAACCCCAATTGCCCTCCAAAAGTCAAAGAGAGGGGGGGGGCATCTTTTCTTATAGGACAAATATTCAATGCATCTCTTCTCATATTTAATTCATAATTAGCATCTCTTCTCATATTTAATTCATAATTAGCCATATATATGTGTGTACATGTATATGTGTGTATGTACATAACCATACACATAGATGCACACACACATATATACATATGTAGTAGAGCAAAGATCTAAAGCTACGTCCATGGTTAGTCTATTACTTAAGATCCTAAGAAGGAAAGGGTATTCTTATATTAAAGTGGAAATAAAAATAAACCATCCTTAATGCTTAGAATAGAAATGCTTTACAGTAAATCACTCAACTGTGTAAACGTAGAGGATAATGACAAAAGAAACAAGGCAAGGAGATGATAGCAGGAACCATTGTTCTGAGAAGAGTTCCTAAACTTTAAAAATTAGGCTTCCAACTACTTGACACAGTTGTCAGGTATTGTTAGATCCCCAATAGATTCCAGGACGTAGAAGGTTGTATGCAACTTTGGAAATGTTACAAACCCAACTCTCAGATTACCGGCTGTCCTTATCTAGAAGCAGAAAAGCTAACAATTACAATTGTATCAAAGGAAAAGTTGGAATCTTTCTGCTGAAGATCCAAAGCCAGCTGTCTATTAGATGTCTCAGAAACAAGTTTCTGGCGATGATTCTCACTAGACATTTTACTGTTGTATTACGGTCTTTTCTGAGTATTTTCTTTGGATACTGAAAAATCAAGTGAATTGATTTATAATATAGTACCACCAAGGGATTCTACTGTTGTAGCCCCAAGGGTTGAATCAACTATGCCTATGTATATTGGTGTTTATGTCTTCCTTTCAATGGTTTACCATGAAATGCGTTAGACTAAAGGACAAAATCTTGCCTTTTGTGTCTCTAGGAGGACATCAGCCCCACACTGGGATCTCAAAAGCTTTGATTATGTCTTTTGGTCACTGAAGGAAATTAGAAACCTGCTTTAATTTGGTGGTTATACTTTCAGCAGTGGATTCAGATGAAAATTTATCCTGGACTAGATTGTCTTTAAAGGTCTAGTGAAAAGTACTGGTAAAGAGATTGTATCTTCTTCCAATTCCATAGACTCCTGTACTATTTATTCTTTCATTGATGACCTCAATACAGTCTCCCTAAACTAAAAATCCTAAACCTCTACAGGAGTACCATTTTAGGGTACCATCTCTTAGTCATTCAAATCCCTCCACCCCAATATATTCCTTTAAAGCATTCTTATTTTCTCTCAACACCAAGTTTTCTTCCTTTTAAGATATCAGGTAGTCACTCTCATAAATGAATTTATAATTTGTTAACTGCTACTAGGTGAAGCCCCCCCCTTAGGAATCATGTTTATTTTTTAGGATGGCAGGTGATAAATTCTGCCCCTCTTCTTGTTGTCTTTCCCAAAGGAGAATTTCAGGTTAGGTGCAAGAGTAGCATAACACCAGGCTAGTCATCTAGACAGGGTTTCATGATTCAGTTTGATGTAAAGATAAGGACACTTGGAATCTGAGTACCAGATTAAAACCCTGACTCCACTGCTTGCTACCTGTGCTTCCTCATACAAATCAGAATCTTTGAGGGATTCAGTTTCAACCGTAAAAATTATACTTGATGATCAGGCATATTGCATTAGATATTTCTCCTAGATTATGCTAAATGTCATGGCTTTATGACCCTAGACAAATCACATAACCAGCTCTGGCCTTCATTGATTGGAGAATTTTTTCATTCACCTAGGCAGCAAGGTAATGCAGTGGATAGAACACTAAGCCTATAATCAGGAAGATATGGGTCCAGATCTGGCCTCATACACTTACTATGAAACCCTGTGTAAATAACTTAAACTCTATCTGAATCAGTTTCTTGAACTATAAAATGAGAGTGCTAGTACTCAGGGTTGTTAGAGGCTCAAATTAAATATTTAGAAAGAACTTAAAACAGTGCTAGAAATGTAGTAGACACTTGACAGATTCATTTCCTCCTTCCCTTTATTCCTTCCTCTCCTCTCCCTTACTCTTTTTTTCTTCCTTCCTTCCCTAAAAAACCAAAGGTCTAGTTCACATGGAAACAAAGTCAGTGATGCCTTAATTTACTTTTATGTAGGGGAAAACTTGTCTTTACCCTTAGCCCCACTTCTTTTCAACAATGATCAGGCAAGGTAAAGGTGTTTAGAGACATGCCATTGTCTCTTCTAAGCCCTTGGCTTCCCTGACCTCACACATGCCATGATCAGAATACTAGAATAGTAGTGAAAGAATAAGGGCTTGCTTGGCATTGTAGAGAAACAAAAGTAATAGAGTCTAGCCTCCTTAATTCTGAAATAGGATGTATTCAATGGTGTCTCTTAAAACTTGGTAGCTCATTAGCTTTTTATTTTTCATTTATAATTTTCATGGGAACTTTTGACATATAAAACTGGGCTATAAATACACATAATGCTAGTAGACTAAGTTCCAACAAATCTGGATGAATATTTGTCTCAAGGAAAGTCATAGTGTGGAGTTTTAGAAAAGGGAAAACCACATTAAATGAGACACCAATGGAAGTTCAGTATGGATATAATAAGTGGAAAATGACCAATTCATGTGGCAGTATTAACAACTATATGGGAAGAAAGAAAAATGAGGTTAGGAAAAATCAAATATGGAATGTGTTTTACATATGTTGAGGAAACATAAAAGTGTCTGTTATTAAGAAAGGAACATATTTAGGTGCAGTATAGCTATAAAATATTACACATTGAGAATTAATTATGGTATTCACAGTAAGAGCAAGAATAGAATTGTGAGGTTATGGCAGATATGCAATAGAAAACAGCATATACCTGTACATTACTTCTTTTTTAAGATAGGTTTTGATTATACATACTATTTTTCTTCATAGTTTAGAAATTCCCCAGTATCTGCTGCTCTCTCCCCTCAGAGAGCCATTCTTTAAAGCAATTAAAAAGAAAAAAATTCATTAAAGCCAATCAATATGAAAAAAACTGTTATATTAAATGTTTCTTACCTCTGCAAATGAGTGGAAGGATGTGTATTCTCATATATCTTCTTTGGGAATAAGTTTATTCATTGTGATTTTAAAACATTAATTTTCTATTATTTTGTTATGTTTAACCTTATTACATTGAATTAGTCAATATGTATGTTGCATTTTTTTTGGTTGTTGTTATTCTCACTTTATTTTTGCATCAGTTCATGTATGTCATATTGTACTTCCTGAAATATTAATCATAGGCATCATTTCATAAAACAAAGTAACATTCCATTTCATATAACACTTTTTTTCATTCCCCAATTAATGGACATTTACCTTCCTTCTTACACTTTTTCTGCCACAGAAACGCTGTTGCGATTTTTTTTTTCTGTATGTATGGAGACTTTTTAGGTATATATGCTTAGGAGAGGACTCTCTGGACCAAAGGACATGGAGATTTTTTTTATTTTGAAAATTTTAGCTACTCCATTTGCTTAATTCCAAATTGTTTGTCCAGAGAGTTGTACTAAATCACGTATTAGTGGACCTTTGTTTCCACATCTCTTCCAATATTGACCATTCATATCTTTTATCATTGTGGCTAATTTACCGAGAGTGAAGTAAAGCCTCAAAAAAACCTGTTTTGGTTTGTAATTCTTTTGTTGTGTTGTTTGGAATTGTTTAGAGCATTACTTTGTTTGGTAATTCATAGCCTATAGCACATTTGAGAAATGTTCACATCCTTCTCTATCAGGAAAGCCTTTATATCTTATATATTTCTGTCAGGTTATCTTGCTGTCTATCTCTCCCTCTGTCTTATCTATCTGTGTGTCTAATGAATCTAGGATAAGAATAGAAGTGATGAATTGACAAAAAATTTGTATTTTCTTTAAAAAATATCTTCCCCAGTTCATCCCATTTCTTCTTATCCTAGATATATTATTTTTGTATGTAGAAAAATCATTTCATTCATTTAAATAACATTATAGATTTTATTTTTTAATTGCCTCTATTTCTAATTTTTTATTAATAGTCACATGCAATTGTGAAAGGTATATGGTTTGATTTCCTTCTAACATTTTATGGCATGATCTTTAATATTCAAGTTGCACATCCATTTTGAATTTATCGTAAGGTAAGTTTTGAAATGTTCAGCTAAGCTTAATTTCTACCAGATATCTTCTAAGTTTCCACAGTAATTTTTTTTATCAAATAGTGTGTTCTATCTAAAGTACTTTATGTTGTCTGATTTAATGGATAATATGTTATTAAGTTTCACTATATCTGATTCATTTTTGTCCAGTCATTTCCAGACATCTACTTTTCTATTTTTAACCAATGCCATATGGTTTTGATGTTTGATGTTTTATATTCTACTGTAAGGTTTATAAGTACTATTCTTTGTACTTTCCTACCATTGTTCTTTGTTTCTTTTGACATTCTAGATCTTTTGTACCTCCAAATGGATTTAGTCTTAATTTATCTAGCTCTATAAACTATGCTTTTGATAGTTGACTTAGTCTAACATTCAAACTGTACATTAACTTTGGTACTTTTAAATTAAGTCTGTACAATTGTCAAGTGTCCTTTGGAAGATTAATTCCTTGAGCAGTTTATGCATTTTGAAATGATAGTGAATGTAATTTCCCTATTATTGCCTCTTGTGTTTTATTGAGGGTTGAAAGAGCAGTTATTTTTTGTAGGATATAGTTTTTCTTAAACTGTTCTTACTTTGCTGATTCTCTAGAATTTCCTTAATAAATCATTATGCTATCAATAAAGAGGGACGATTTGGTCCCTTCTCTTTGCATATCTCTCCCTTATCTACTTGCTATTGTTTCTTTTTTTATTATTTGATACCTATATAAAATAAGGATGTGGAGTAGCCATTCTTGCTTTAATCTTATACCTATTGGGGAAACTTCAAGTATATTCCCATAATATATGATGCTAATTTGGGGATTTATATATATTTTTATATATTAAAATACCTCCATGCTTATACTTCACAGAATTTTTAACATACATTAGTACTGTACTTTATCAAAGGCATTCTCATTGCCTGTTAAGATAATTAAGTAATACAGGATTTTATGTTTAACATGATCAATTTTTGTTTATAGTTTTCCTAATGTTAAAGCATCATTGCCTCCTTAGTATAATCTTATTTCAGTCATGAACAATGATTTCTTGAATGAGTTTCTTTAACCTAATTAACACAATTTGTTTAATTTATTTCATCAATTTTCATTAATGACATTTACCTGTGGTTCTGTTTTCTTTTTTGTTTGTTTTATCATTCCCTGCTTTTAAATTTTTTTATAGCTCACATTTGTTTCACAAATGAATTTGGTAAGAGGTATTTTTTTTTCTTCTCAGTGTTTGAAAGGAACCTAAGTAGCTTTATGAGTCATTATTCTTTAAAAGTTTGATAAAATTCTATTTAAATTTCTCAGGACAAGAAGTTCTTCTTTCCTCTCCCTGCCCCTCACAGCCAACTGCCTTTGGTGGTTCCTTTATAGATTTTTCCAAGACTGAATTATTTAAGTTCTCTCTTTGCTAGTATTTCAGTTTGAGTATGTTATACTTATATATATGACCCTCTGTTTTATTTTTTTGTGTTGTGTGTGTGTGCATCCTCAGTTTTATTGGCATATAACTGTGTATAATGGATTTTGATAATTCTTTTAGTTTCTTCTGGTTTCATTGTATTTTTACCTTTTTCATTTTTTAAAATTTTTTTTCATTTGATATTCTACATTCCTCTTTTTAATGATTGGCCTAATGCTAATGAATTTGTCAGTCTTTTTAAAGAAACAGCATTTCATTTTGTATATCATTTCTGTAATGTTTCTTGTTTCCATTTAATCTATTTCCTTTCTAATTT
Source organism: Petaurus breviceps papuanus (assembly GCF_028583685.1). Classification (NCBI taxonomy): domain Eukaryota; kingdom Metazoa; phylum Chordata; class Mammalia; order Diprotodontia; family Petauridae; genus Petaurus; species Petaurus breviceps. The sequence continues at coordinate 10,577,823 of NW_027186320.1, forward strand.
TCAACTTTTCCCCCTGTGTACAAATACAGCTTTTGTTTTTGTAGAATTTCTATTTTTGAGTTCTATGGAATTCATTAATCCTTTCATTTTCTATTGTGCTCAAGTATGTATTTAAGGATACAGATGTTTTTTCCCCTCTAAAGGCTGATTTAATAGAATCCCTAGAATTATGGTAAGGTTTTTTTTTATTGTTTAGTCTCCCTTTGTAGCTATCTTTTATTTCTGTTTCCAAAATCAATTGCCATTTTTATTATTCACATTTACAAATATTGTGTTTAGTGATTCTATATTTTTGTATATTTATTTACAATTTCTCTATACTCAGACAAATGCTCAAGTTTTGCAAAAGTTTCATGTGTTATTGAGAAGGGAAATGAATGGTATAATAAAAATTAGTATGGTGCCTACTGTGTCTGGTTGTTGTCCTTTGTTATCAAAGGGGACCAAAATGACATCACCATATTGGGCTTGAGGTTCAGTGTATCTAACTGTGGCTCATCAGAGCAATGTAAGCTCATAAGGCTCTATCACAGACTGAGCACTGATATTTGACAGGAACATTTAGAGTAGAGTTTTCTCTAAATTTTTACATCTCACATTTCTTTGGAGCTACTGAAATTCTGCTTTGCTCATTGCTCTTCATACTGCTTTATTTGATGCAAGCATACCATGGTAGGTGGCCCTGTGGCAGCATTTCCCATGTCTCACAGCCAATTTCAAATTTCTTTGGAAAGACCCCGATCTCTGTGAGCATTTACCTTATGTGAGTTTTGAATAAAATAATCCTTTTGGCAAATGTACATTTGGTCCTAAAGAATGTGACTAGCCTGTTGGATTTGGGCTCTCTGCAATCAAGTTTGAACTTGGAAGTTCAGCTCAAGAGAGGACCTCAATATTTAATACTTTATCTTGCTGAGTGATCTTCAGAATCTTCCTAAGACATTTAAAATAGAAGCAATTTGATTTCCTGGCATGGCTCTGATATATTCTCCAGGTTTCACAGACATACAACAATGAGATCAGCACAATAGCTCTGTAGACCTTGAGATGGGTAGGTAGAATAATAACTTTTCTCTCTTAAACTTTCTTCTGCAGACTCCCAAACACTGATCTAGCTCTGATAATGTATGCATCAACCTTATAATATACGTGTACATCCATGAAAAAATATAATGCTAAGGTAAAGGAACTTTTCCACAACATTCATAATTTCTCCATATGTTGTAACCAATGGTTCCATGTATGGATGATATGGTGCTGGCTGGTGAAGAACCACTTTTATCTTGGTGTTAATTATAAGGCCAAAATTAGCAGAAGTAAAAGAGAATAAATTCATACTCTATTGCACCTTCACCTCAGAGTCTATATTGAATGTACAATCATCTGCAAACAAAAAATCATGTACCAACTCTCCCTTCACTGTAGTCTTGACTTGTAGCCTTTTCAAATAAAATAATTTACTATCAGTATGGTAGCTGTTTGATGTCATATTTGTCCTCATTGAAAGGGTTTGACAATACCATTTAACACATCAAGCTAAAAACCACAGGAGCAAGCACACAGCCCTGCTTCACTCCATTGGTGACTGGGAAAATGCAAGAACATAGCCCATTATCCACAACCCATCCAAGCATGGCAATCATGAAACTGGCTTACAATACTGGTGAACTTCTGCAGGCAACCAAATTTTGACATAATTTTCCACAAGCCTTCATGATTGACAGTATCCAAAACCTTGGCCAGGTTAATGAACATTGTATACAGACCTCTGTTCTGACCCTGGTATTTCTCCTGGAATTGTCAGGCAGCAAACACCATCTTGACTTTTACTTGGCTAATTCTGAAGCCACACTGGCTCTTGAGTAGTTGATCATCTTCCAGTTGAAAGATGGGCTATTAAGGAGGAGTGTGAGAAGAATCTTACCAGCAATGACTGTAAGAGAGATAGCCCTGTGATTCTCATAGGACAACCTATTCCCCTTTCCTTTATAGAGATCTACAATGGGGGCATCATTGGACTCTTAATGGATAACCTCCTCCCTATATAACCTGGAAATTTTCAATCAGCTAACAGAGCAGTGGATTCTCTGCCTTATAAATATCATCTATAATAGAATCAGCCCTAGATACTCCACCATATAAGATGTGCCTAATGGCATTCAACACCTCTTCTTCAGTTGGAAGTTTGAGTAGAAGGAAATTGACTTCAGTGTGAGGTAAATGGCCAATGGCGTTGGTTCATGAGGATCTAATGAGAACATTATGGAATTCTTCAACCCATCTCTTCAAGATTATGTCCTCATCACTAATTAATGTGGCTTCATAAACACTGATTATTTGAGATACATCCTAGGTCTGTTGTCTGTAAGTAAACTTCAGGACATCATAAAATCACTTAGCACTATCAGCATAAAACTGAATTTCATATACCTTCTTAACTGAGCCAAAAATCCTGCATCTTTGTAAATTTTATTTACACTTTATTTTTGATAGAGTTAAATGTTTCCTTTTTAATGATGGATGAACTATTCTGCCCATAAATCCCATGAGTTCTGTTTTTTCAGTTAACAGTTTCTGAATTTCCACATCATTTTCATCAAACCAATCCTGATGTCTGTGAGTGTTCTGACCCAGATGAGTAAATGCGGTGCTGTACACCAGATCTCTGAAAGCTTCCCACACCTTTTCCACTTTGTTGTTGATGACCATGTGTTGCCTCAGTTTTCCGTCCAAGTTAGTAATGGACACTTGGGGAAGCACCTTAATATGTTGAAATTAAATCTTCTGATAATCTTATTATCTTGGGACCTGCTACTTTTGTTGAGTATGAATGTTTAGCTTAGAGAGGATAAGACTATGATTGATCCAGCAATCTGCATCACACATTGCCTTCATTGCTCTCACATCCTGTCTGTCTCTTCTCCTTACAATGATGTGATCTATTAAAGCAAAGTTTGCTGCAGGGGTGTATCCAGTTTTATTGTGTATAGGTAAATGGAAGACAGTATTGGTGACAAGAAGGTTATGACATGTTCAATTCTTCCAAAGTAAGTAACTGTTGCTGTTTCTAATTCCATTCTTCCCCAGAAGACTGCCTGCCATGTGTGATAATGTGTGACTATCCTGGCATTAAAGTGATCCAGAATTACAAGCTTGTTCTCTTTCAACACATTGATTATTTGCATCTCTAGTTACATTTATGTGTGTTTATGTGGATACATATACACATATGCATGTATACATATATGCACATGCATATATAATACATACATGCTATGTGTGTATATAGTATACACACATATGTGCATATATACACAAATACACGTATTTGTATGTGTGTGTATGCATGTATATCAATAAGGCTTATCATGGAAGTAAATGTACTGATGATGATGGCATGCTGTTTGCCTTCAAGTGGCAATTGTATTGTCATGAGCCTATTATTCACTTCACTTGGGAGGCATACAAGCTTGTTGAATAGATTAGTCTTGATCTTGAAATCTACATCTACTTCACTGTGCTCTCATAAAAATGTGGAACCAGAACCAACTTTGTTATGTAGGCCTTCATTTGCCAAATTTCTTTCACTCAGGGCTGCTATTTGGATTCAATACCTACTGTGACTTCTCATAAGAGCTATTCATCTTTTAGGTCTACTGCATTTCTTGTTGTCTAAAATTGTATGTACATCCAATTGTGCCAATGGTGATATCATCTTCACAAAAGATTTTGTACATTTTTTTTTCATGTTTCAACCATACAGTAGGATCCCTGCCTGCCATGGTCAGCAGGCAAGGGTAAGGTTAGGTGAAGCAGACAATTTTTAAGGCACATTTTCTTTATTATTTTCTTTTCTTTTTCTTTTTGCTTTAGTTTATTTTTAGTCTTCAACATTCATTTCCATAAGATTTTGAGTTACAAATTTTCTCCTCATCTACCCCCTACCCACCACCCCAAAATAGCAATCCTACTGAATACCCCTTTCCCCAGTCTTCTCTGTCTTATATCTTCGCCCATTACCCCTCTGACTTTTTAGTAGGGCAAGATGGATTTCTATACCCCAGTGCCTATATGTCTTGTTTCTGAGATTCATGTAAAAATAATAATAATAAATTTTTTACCATTTGATTTTAAAACTTTGATTCCCAGATTCTTTCCCTTCTTCCCACATAACCACCCCCCCCCCCATTACTGGGAAGGTAAGCAATTCAATATAGGTTGTACATGTGTAGTTACACAAAACATTTCCATAGTAGATATATTGTGAAAGACTGAATGTTTCCCTTCATTGTATCCCATCCCCTACTTATTTTATTTTTAGAACATCTTTTCTAGAACCTTTCTTACATCGGGGGGTCAAAATTATGCTCCTTAAAAGAGGCTGTTCAAACACCAAGGGACCACCAAATCCCCCTGCTGCTTCAGTCTAATGAGAAGATGCTCCTATGGCCTGCTAGACCTGTGTAGAGGGTTATGACTGCAGCTCCTACTTCATCACTTGCCTGTTTCCATAGGTCTTGGAGGTAGGTAAAAATGGTATGTATGATGTCTTTTTAAATATTTTTTTTCTAATTTATTTATTTTTTTTAGTTTTCAACATCCATTTCCACAAGATTTTGAGTTACAATTTTTTCTTCCCGTCTTACCCCTCTCCCCCCTCCCCAAAATAACAAGCCTACTGAATACCACTTCCCCCAATCTGTTCTCTCTTGTGTCCTGCCCATCACCCCCCCCAACTTTCTTGTAGGGAAAGATAGACTTCGGTACCCCAGTACCTGTATATCTTATTTCCCCAGTTGCATGTATTAAAAAAAATTAACATTTGTTTTTTAAACTTTGAGTTCCCATCTCTTTCCCTTAATCCCTCCTCACCCACCCATACTGGTAAGAGAAGCAATTCAACATACATTGTACATGTGAAGTTACACAAAATATTTCCATGGTAGTTATATTGTGAAAGACTAACTATATTTCCCTCCATCCTATCCCACCTCCCACTTACTCTATTTTTTACTTTGACCTTGTTGCTTTTCAAAATATTTGCTTCTAACCACCTCCTCCCCCAATCTGCCTTCCCTTCTGTTATCCCAACTCTTATCTCCTTCTCCCCTGCTTTCCTGTAGGTTAGGATACATAATTGAATGTGCATGTTATTCCCTCCTTAAGCCAAATTCAATGAGAGTAATATTGAACCATTCCCTTTTACCTTCTTGCTCTTCACTCCATTGTAACAGTCTTCTCTTGCTTATTTTATGAGATATTTTCCCCTAATTTATCTCTCCCTTTCTCCTTCTTCAAATATAGTCCTCTCTCACCTCTTAATTTTACTTTTTAGATATCATCCCTTTATAGACAACTCATCCTGTCCCCTCTATGTATACATGTACACACATATGCACACACTCACATATGTATACACATATACCCACATATACATACATATAGATGTATACATATATATATGCATATATATTCCCTTCAACTATGCTCACATTGGGAAAAGTCTCATGAGTTACAATGATCATTTTTCCATGTAGTTATATAAATAGTTCAACTTTAATAACTTCCTTATGATGTTTTTTTCCTGTTTAACTTCTCATGCTTCTCTTGCTTCATGTATTTGAAAGTCAAATTTTCTGTTCAGCTCTGGTTTTTCTTCAAGAATGCTTGAAAATCATCTGTTTCATTTAATGACCATATTTTGCCTAAATCATTACACTCAATTTTTCTGGATAGGTGATTCTTGGTTTTAATCCTAGCTACTTTTGACCTCTAGAATATATTTAAAGTCCTTTGATCCCTTAATGTAGAAGCTACTAGGTCTTTTGTCATTCTGATTGTGTTTCCGCAATACTCAGATTTTTTTCTTCCTGACAGCTTGTAGTATTTTCTCCTTGACCTATGAACTTGGGGATTTGGCTATAATATTCTGAAGAGTTTTCTTTTGGGGATCTTTTTCAAGAGGCAATCAAGGAATTCTTTCAATTTCTATTTTGCCCTCTGGTTCTAGAACATCAGGGCAATTTTGCTTGATAATTTCTTGAAAGATGGTGCCTAGGCTCTTTTTGTGATCATGGCTTCCATGTAGAACAATAATTTTTAAATAATCTCTCCTATATACATTTTCCAGGTCAGTGGTTTTTCCAATGATATATTTCACATTGTCTTCTATTTTTTCATTTGTTGGATCTGTTTTATAGTGTCTTGATTTCTCATAAAGTCATTACCTTCCAATTGCTACAATCTAATTTTGAAGGAGTTATTTATTGTCTTCAGTGAGTTTTTGAAATTCCTTTTCTACTTGGCAAATTTGGCTTTCTAAGGCATTCTCTTTGGGTTTTGGGGTCTCTTTTGCCTTTTGAGCTTGTATATTATATATATATATATATTATAATATATGATATTATAATAAAGTGTTATTTTCTTCAGTATTTTGGTATCTCCTTTTGCAGATTCTTGACTTGTTTTTCATTATTTTCTTGCATCATTTTCATTTCTCTTCCAAGTTTTCCTCCACTTCTCTTTCTTGATTTTCAAAATCCTTCTTGAGCTTCTCCATGAAGGAGAATTCATGACCAATTCATATTTTTCTTGAAAGCTTTTAATGCAGGAGTTCTGACATCATTGTCCTTCTCCAGTTCTATGCTTTGATCCTTTTTTGTCCCCCCAAAAAAGGATTGTATGATCTTATTGTGCATCCTCATCTTGCCAATTACTTGACTTTTGAGCTCTTTTCCATTGTAGAATTCTGCTTCCAGAATGGAGACATCTTTGTCCCAAATTGCTGGGGTTTTGCAACTGCTGGAACTATTATTTGGGCCCCCATAAACTGCAGCCTCCATAAGCTCTGGCACACTGGACAACACCCCAGGACCACCACCGAAGACCATGATCCAGATCCAAGCACGTCAATGGTTGCTTGGTCCCCCTACAAATCTGCAGGCCAGGCAGGAGCTCTGGAAGCAACCATGTGTCAGCTGCTACCACAGACAAGGCTCCACCACTTCTCACCCTGGGAGCAGGGGCCAGACCTAGCTATTCCTTCACCTTTCCAATAGAGTTCCCCACTGACCTTTTATTTTCTCTTTGGCATTTATGGGTTGAGAAATCTGGAAACCACCACAGCTGCTGGTGATTTACTCTCCTGAAGTCTTAGCTGGCCATCCTGCATCTGGAACCACAGTTCAAGAGGGACTGTGCTTGGCTACCACTGCACCATGATAGACCTTTCTTGTTGGCCTGCCAGGCTGCCTTCAGCAGTTGATTTGTTTTTCTGTCTCTGTCAGTTCTGTAGCTTTAAAGTTTGTTTCATCATTTTTTAAAGGTATTGTAAGTAGTTTGAACCAGAGTCCATGCCAATTTTGTGCCTTCACTTCACCAGATTGGCTTGGCTCTGCCCCCTATTCCATCGGGTGATATATTTTTGATTCATGCATATATTGGATTTAAATGAAGCAGTTATTTAAATGAAGCCTCACTCTCTTCCATAGAAAAGGAATTCCAGAGGCAAAACAAAGTCAAGATGACTGGAAATGACTTGGAATATAGTGGAAAACCTTGGCATCTTTAATGTCTAATCAAGCTGTAAGCACTCCACACCATCTGCTTCAGTTGTCTTTATGGAAATTGGAACAAATTATTCTCATCTGCCCATTCCACTGAGTAAATTCTTAACTTGCTTGGAATAGACACCCCCTAACTCACTGACAGATTTGAGATCCATCAGTTACTTTCAACCTGGTTTAGCCTGTCTCTTGAAATGGTTTACTGGGTTATGCCTGCTGTGCATGCTGCAGTGGTACAACTTATTGGAGTCACAGATGAGAGTTGGGTGGCAAGTGGATACCAAAGGTGTAAAGCAGCTCTTAAAGCTTGACAGTCCTCACAGCAGAGGAACTAGTCTTCCCTAAACACCCATACACTCCACCTGCTCTGTACTAGACACTATACTAAGCATTTTAAAATATTATATAATTTCATTCTAACAACAACCATGCAAAGAAACTGAAGCAAACAGAGGTTAAATGACTTGCATAGGGTCACACAGCTGGTATGTGTCTGAGGCTGTAGTTGAACTTAGACATTCCTGAGTTCAAGGCCAGTTCTCTCTCCACTGTGCCACGTAGCTGAATTCTTTTGAGGTGCATGTGTATTCTTTCGTGGACCCATTCAGAAAGCATAATAAGCATTTATTGAATTTCTCTCTTAATTTCTTCAATTCTGTATTTTTCCTTTTATTATTATGTTAGATTCTTTAAAAGGAATATTAGTGTCCTGATATTATTGAATTAATTTATATATGTTCTTGACTTCATTTCCTTTACTCTTACTGAATTCTACACAATGTACGATATGGCTTCTGGCCTGAATATTAAACTAAAATTATTCTCTCCAAAGGAGAGGTATATTAGTAAATTTTTAACAATCAACTCTTTGGGGGGAAATCCATGCATGGAAAACTTCTAAATTTAATCTTCATTATTCATATTTTATCCATAACCCTTTATTTCCAAAAAGGATCAATGACATCACAGGGTAATATCGTGATTCACACATGAATTGAAGTGAGACAGAGTTGCACAAAGTCATCGATCTAATTCTCTCTTCCAGAATCATGAAAATCTAGTGGAAAGACAAAAGCCAAGATTATTGATGACAGCCCAGGATGCAGTGAACGACCTTGGCCATCTTCATTCCTTTATCAAGCTATAAGCAATCCACAGCACCAGATCCTCCCAACTCTGGGGCTGGTGCTCTTACTCACTGCACCACCTAGCCACCCCATTAAGATGTGTTTTTAAGCAACAGATTTATATGATTTTGTTTTCTGAAGTGATTTGTCATTTTCTTTTGTCTTATTAGGTTGTTAAATCCAATCACATCTAAAGTTATGAAAGTTAGGGTAATATTTTCCTCAATTGGTGTTTCTGTAATTCTTATTTTTTCTAAATCAGAAATGTTTGTCCCTTTTCCTCTTTTATACCAGTAATCCCCCATCCCCATTGGGTTTGCTTAGTTTACTTTAAGACAACCCTATTTCAACAAGCTACTTTCTTCTTAAACTCAATCTCACCTCCACACTTGTCAAGCTATTCTCTAGTTTTGGAATTTTACTTAACTTATTTATTTCTTCATTTTATTCATTTGTCTAATTCTTATTTGCCTTCCCTTTCTTTTTCATGTCTCAGTTAAGAGGTTAATTCACCTCTCCTCCTCCTCCTCAGTAACTTGTTTTCCTTATTCTTATTTTTTGCACTTAGTCTAAAAAGGATTTTAAAAACCATATTCTATTAATTAATTACCTTTCCTTTTTACCCATTCTAAGCTTTTATTATTTTATTGATGGTCTATGTTTATCCTCTCATTAGCTTCTGTTTTACTCTTCGAATTAAACCATCTAAAGTGCCTAGTTGGAGTTCCCTCTTCTAGTCAATTTTATTGTCATTGCCTTTGTAAATCTCTCAATCTGGTCCATTTTTCCTATTGTGCCTCATTCTTAGAAGTATTAGTTCATCAGAGAGGTTATGAGCAAAGAAACACTAACCTCCAGAAGTAATTTTCTTCTACCCAAGTCTTATTCTACTGTCTGCCCTCCCAAAGAGCATTCTCTTTCTAAGTTGCCATGAATTTTCCTCTTTGGGTCCATGTTCTCGCATTCTTCCTCAGAATGCTAATTGCCTCCAGGCTCTCTGAATTCCCTGGGGCTGCCTGTCATCAGTGGGGGTACAATTCTCTGTCTGAGGTTGTTGTCTCCCTGTGTACTAACTCCCTGAAGATCGCAAGGTTTTCACATCCTAGGACAAAACATGCCTCTCTCCCCTGGCGAATACACTTCAGTGGGATATCCTCTAAAAATTGGTGAAGAACCCCCAACCTTTTCCTTTATCCTGCTTCATTTCTTCTCTGTCATGTTATCAGGTTTCTTGCAAGCTCTTCTTTTTTAAATTTTTTCATCTTTATTAATTTGTTTGTTTACTTTTAGTTTACAAAATTCAGTTCGACAATTCCTTTAGTTTCAAATTTTCTCTCCCTCTTTCCCTTCCCCTGTAATGGTAATGTAATTTTGAATTTGAAAATCATTTTTGTGTTGACAAAAGTAGCAGGTACTTAGCACTTAGTAACTGATCAAGTGTCTGTTGGTGAAACAGAAGGTATGAACTCCTTTCTCCTGTTACTGATGTAAAAGGAAGGGGTTGGCTGAAACAGGTTGTGTTTATATAAGGAAAAGCCCCAGAGAGGCACAGTCAGAATTTCCTTGAGACCAAGATCTGGTGGCAGAAGAGCTACAGAAGATTGGAGAACTGAGTCCTGAAAACTTGTTGTGGTGGAGCTTCTTCTGAACAGGAGCCCAGAGCCTGGAGCCAGGAGACAAGAGTCCAGAACCAGGAGGCCAGGAGCCTGGAATCTGGAGTCATGAGTCCAGAAGCCAGGATCCCAGGTGACTGAAGCATGACTGGGATGCTGACACTGTGTGTGGCTTGGTTGAGCCTTGAATTCCCTGGAGAAGCAATGGTGAAGGATCTGACATGGACCAGACCTTGTGAACTTCAGTGTGGAGTAGGACCTGTTCAGAGAGCTGGTCAAGGAACTGGGAGCTGTCTGCCATTGAACCCAGGTGACAGTCTGGTGAATCATGGTAGAATCTGGGACCATGGAAGGGGATCCAGGGAATCTGAGAACAGGCCCCAAGTCAAGATGAAAAGACCTCTCCTTGGGTACTGAGTAATTATGGAATTATAGTTTACTAGTGACCTAAGAGGTAGAGGGTTTTGTGTATGATACTTAGTAATATTTTGCTGAATAAGTGACCAATTGTACTTTGAGTACTTTGAGATATTGTTACTGATAAGTGACTGATTGAATTAATCAAGACTTTGCCTCATGAGTGGAAGACTTTTACTATGTACTTTGATACTACTGATAAGTGACTGATTGAGTTAATCAAGACTTTGCCCCAAGAGTGGAAGACTTTGACTGTTTACTTTGAGACTACTGATAAGTGACTGATTGAGTTAACTTAAGAGTGACTATTTTACTTTGAGACTATGTCGGAATATCATATTGTGATTTTCTGTGATAAGTTGTAGTATTGTGAATGCTCTACCTTGATTTTCTGTGGATGTTTTGCTTTTTTCATGGAATAGAGTGTTCACTATACTGTGTAATCAGAACCTTAAAAGCTGTTTACAGTAGCATTCTTCTGGAAAGATTCTGTGCATTGCATTACATCCCCCTAATCCTGCCATGGCAGCATACAATAAACTATAGGATCTGCAAATACTTTCACATTAGACATTAGCCAGGTTATAAAGATGGATTGTATCAGATTGAATGTACAATGGGAAAGAGGAAACAAAACCAAACAAGAAAAAGAAAAAGATCAGGTAGTTTGCTTCGATCTGGATTCAAACTCAGTTCGTTCTAGGTCTTTCTCTGGATGTAGACATTTCTCTCCATCATGAGTCTTTTGGGGTTGACTTATAACCCTGCATTGCTGAGAAGAGTCCAGTCTATCAAAGTTAGCTGTTACATATATGTTGTGTCTGTAGTTGTGTACAAATTTCTCCTGGTTCTACTCTTCTCACTTGGCATCAGTTCATATAAGCCTCTCCAGGTAAATATGGAGTCCATCTGCTCCTCATTTCTTATAGCACAATAGTATTGCATTACATTCATATAACACAACTTGTTTAGCCATTCCCCAATTGATAGGCATCCCCTTAATTTACAATTCTTTGCCACCACAAAAAGAGCTGCTATAAATATTTATGTACATATGTATCATCCTCCCACTTCTATGAGACTTTATGACCAAACAAGAATTAGAGAGCATTATAAAATGCAAAATGGATCATTTTGATTACATTAAATCGAAAAACTTCCGTACAAATAAAGCCAATGTAACCAAGATTAGGAGGGAAGTGGAGAATTGAAAAATTTTTACAACCTATGTCTCTAATAAAGTAATCATTTCTAAAATATACAGTGAATTGAGTCAAATATATAAGAATACAAGTCATTCCCCAATTGATAAATGGTCAATGGATATGAACAGGCAGTTTTCAGAGGAAGAAATTAAAGATATCTATAAGCATATGAAAAAATGCTCTAAACCACTATTGATTAGAGAAATGCAAATCAAAACAACTCTGAGGTACCACATCTCACCAGTCAGATTGGCTAAGGTGACAAAACAGGAAAATGACAAATGCTGGAGAGGATGTGGACAAATTGGAAGACTAATGCATTGCTGGTGGAGTTGTGAACTGATACAACCATTCTGGAGGGCAATCTAGAATTATGGCCAAAGGGCTATAAATAACTTCATTCCTTTTGACCCAGCAATAAAACTTCTAGGTTTGTATCACAAGCTCTTCTTAGTATAAAACTCTTTTTATTTGTACACCATGTCATTAATTAGGGTATATTACATTCACCTATTAACTTCTCCTCCCCTTTCTCTTTTTGTATACTTTCCCATTCTGAAATTTAATCTCACTAAAGAGGTTAATTTTTCTCTAGACAATGGAATTATAGAGGCTAGGTGTTTCAAGTCTGAATCTTCCCTCCTCACTTCTAACATTTCTTTAAATTCTCCTCTCACTCTTTCCTTTAATGTATTTATATAAAGAAATATCTAAGTAATCCTACATTTGCTATTGTTTTTGTTGTTGTTTTTAACCAAATATATGTCTTTCAGTTTCTAATAATATTTTTTCTTTTCTAGCTTCTAGAGATGAGGGAATTTATTTCATGATATCTTTCCTAGTAATTATATATATTTTTTCCTATTTTATTTCTTGTTTGGGATACTTGCAGGTCAAAAAATTGCTCACAAACATTTTTCAGGAATATTTTTAATGATGCTTTTATTAGGTTGAATCTTTTTTCATTGATTGTTAGACTTATGTTTGTAAGGTAATGCCATTTTTGGTTGCATCTCAAGTTCCTTTGTTTTTCAGAATATATTTTCAATTTAATTTAAGAGTTTCTTGTGTTTTCAAAATATTCTTGTAGTATTCAAATCATTTTAACCTTATATTTGATTATTTTTCTGCTGTTGCTTGTAGAATTTGTTTTTTACCTTTGTTTAAATTTAATAATTGTATTCATTAGAGTTTGAAACATACGGCTGTTGAGGGTTTGAAACATAGGGTTGAGGCTACTGCTACTGCTGTGGCTATTGTTTCCCCCTGAAAGCAACCTATGGATTCTTTTAATTGTTGATTTCTTTCTTATATTAAAATGTTCTGAGCAGTCTTCTTTTATTATTTCTTCCATTATAGCATTTAGGATTTTTTTAACTTGTTGTTTCAGGAGACCAATGATCCTTAATTTTCTCTATAAATAATAACTTCAAGATCAGCAGTTTTTTGACTGCATAGAGATCATGCATTTATCATCATCATCTCCTCCTCCTCCTTTTACTCCTCCTCTCCTTCTCCTTTTTTTCCAATAGGATTTCTCTTGAGAAATCTGTATTCAAATCTTTTCTTTCTTCCCCTTTTTTGTAGAAAATCAGCATTATATTCAGCCAACTCCTGTGTTAGACATATATTTTATTAATGCCTTCTCTCAAGATTCTTATTCATTTGTTGAACTATAATAAAAAATTCTACTGTGCTTCTATGTTCTCTTGCAAATCCATAGAAGTCTGTATTTAACCAAGTGTTGGCTCAATTTTTATTATCTTAAAATGTTTACTTGGAGATTTTTGTAGTCTCTTTCTTGTTTTAGTATACATCTCTTCTGATTTTAGTGCATGATGATTTATTTGTACATGCTTAGCTTTTTAACTAAATTTTATTCTTTTTGAATGTTTTGAAAGTTTCAGTCTTTATTCTGCTGCCAATTTTCTGACTCCTAACTTTTTGACAGGAAGTTTACCTTCAGAGCTGGACCTGGACCTCAATGCTATCTCAGTCACTACCTTCATTGGGGAATTTCATTTTTCACTATTCATGACCTTTGCCCCATTTAGTTTCTAAGAGAACAGAATGGACCACAGATGGATTTCAGTTCCATTTTCTTCAGGTAGCACATATCCATGTACACTAGATTCCTGCCCCAGATCCTTCTCAGAGGTGTGTTCATAGATTTTTAACAATTGGTTTTATGTAAAAAATTTTAAAAAAGCCTTTCATTGCACCCTTTAATTTTATTTTTTTTGCAAAGATTTTATTCATCACTTTCTTAAGTATAAATAATCAACAAAACAGTAAATCAAGCCATGATTGCTGATTCCTGTGGTATAACAATGAGCTCTCACAAGCCACTTTGAGGAGACTCCAGCATGTCCTTAACCATATATTTAGCTCTCTACTGTGGATGAAGCAATATCTGCTGCTTTTCATGGGCATAAGCAAGAGAAGAGTGGGTATTTTAAGTAGTGAATCTGCCACTTTGGTGTTCCTTAACCCAGAGTTCAAGTCAAGAAGCAACAAATCTGATCATGCCCTTCTTGTTTCCTTTGCATCTCATGTATCTGAGTATAATCAATATCTGATATTTGTTGGAATAGGACTATTCAGGAAGGATAGGAGCAGGGGTGCTGACAGAAATAACAAAAGCACAAAAATTCTCTGAGTGAGGCCTAGATCATAAACCCATGGACTCATGTACCCTTCCTGATCAAGGACATTTATGGGGGAAGGAGTGCTAAATGAGACTATTCGGATTAATCTTTTCCACTGATAATTTATAAGACCATTACTTTGTTGGGCTTCTTTCTTTCTTGTTCTGTGAAAAGAACAATACTTGCTTTACCTCTGGTATATAATTCCTCTTTGGTTTGGGCTTGTTGTTATTGTTGGTGCTGCTTTTGAAAATGAATGGGATCTAAAGGAAATGGCTAGTGCACTACCTTGTTAGTGATGTGACCTGGCAAAATTCTCTATCATTTGTTACATTAAACTAAAATAATTTCATTTTGAGTGACTCACAACACATTTGGGTTTTGAAATAAGAAAAAGACACTGTCCTAGATCATCAAAATAGAAATATTAATAGGTGTTAGCAATAATTGGTTCATATTATTTTGGGAAAATAATTTCTTCTCTTTCCAGTCACCCAATATAACATTATTGTGGTGTACTTTTTACTACAGGATTCATAGATATTCAGTGTTGCTTATCAAAAATGATAGCTTTTTCCATAAAATGTGCAATATAGTTGACAAAAATAATTCTGTTCATTTTGTGTGAGAAGACTAGCCATATGGGGGAAATGGAAGTTACACTGAGGGAATGAGAATAGAGTTTATCCTCTTTAATTTTAAACAGGATCTTATCCCATATTGCTTTTTCATAACTTAGAAGCCTATTTCTTGTTTCATTTATATTCTTCTCTACATTTCTACTATGTATTGCACACGTACCCTGATACCTGTTCTTATATAATAATAGAATTGGCTCAATATTTTTTGTAAGAAACACAGTGGATTAGTTTTCTTTTAGAACTGGTTCAGAGCCTCCAAGCTGGCAGAAGTAGCTCAGCAGAAGCTACTGATTTTTCACCCCTTATGCCTCCTTTTTATTGAGTTTGGAGTTGCTTGAGTGGTTGTTTTGGTCCAAGTTCTCCAACTTGTGCTGTTCCAGAAGTCAGGCAGAACTTACACAGAATGGTGTTAAACAATGATTACTGTGTTCCAGATCTAGCTGAGAAGTACCTATCTGACTTTACTGGCAGAATTTAAACTGTCCCAATCATATACTAAGGGATCAAGGCTTGATGAAAAGTACAAAAATCAATTGACCATGATGTCAATTTCCTCTTCCCTATCATATTAGATGCTTTGGTAGATTTGGATTGTGACAGACTTCACCTCTTCTTTCCTATTGCTCCATTCCCCTTCATGTACTTATACTGGTACTCTGGGTCTTGGGTTTCTTGTGACTCAACTGGGTATTTCAGTTTCCTCAGATGAGATTAGTAGTGATCCTAGGACTGTTGTGGTGGTGGTAGTGGATTATTAAGTCATTTTTTTCAGTTGTGTCTTGCAAAGATACTCGAACAATTTGCCATTTCCTTCTCCAGCTCATTTTATGGATGAGGAAATTGGGGCAAGTGGCATTGATTTCCCTGTAAGTATCTAAAGCTAGATTAATTTTGGAAGATGAGTATTTCTTGCTCTAGGACCAGAGCTCTATCCATTGCACCACCTAGCTGCCCACCTTCTATGATTGTTACCTATCTCATACGCCCAAGGGGTTTGTCATGGATATGAGATATATCCTCTAGCCTAAGTTCCCACTCTCAACCTTCAAAGGTGTTATGGCTCTGGCTCTTTGTTATAATTCACATATTTGCCTTCTCCAAGCCCAGCTCCAGAACCTATTTTGTGGGAAGGTCCTGGGATGCAGTATGAATTTTATTTCAGGAATCAAAGGAACACACTAGCTTCCACATGCCCTGTGTGTATATTTCCATACCATCTGACAGTGCCTACCAAGAGTCAGTCACAAATTGCTACAGATTCCTCTGTCCTGAATGATCAAAATAGTCTCTTAATTGGTCTCCCTGCATAAGATGAAAAAAAAACCTAAAAGAAGTTTATTGTTTTAGAAAACATAAAATTGCACTTTAAAACTGTTATATTCATTATGCTAGCCCAGAATATAAGTCTCTTTGTGGGACAACAGAACAGATATTTCACTTTAACATGAGACCACTGTTTGAACAACTCACAAAATCCTATTTCCTTGACTAGCCAGGACATATTTTGGATGTTTACCAGGAGAGCAGAACCTGTAGCCTCGAGGCCGTAAGTTCCCCTCCTTCCCTTAAAACACCGTTCCCACTTTAGTCCTTCCACTGCATAAGCCTCCTGGCAGTGTTGTTCTCTTCTGAAAACAGTGTGCATATAGAAGCTAGTTCCTACTAAGAATCTGGCGGTCTGGAATTCTTGCCACTTGAATTTTCTACAATGGCTGGAGATGAAGTTTCCTCATGATCCTCGGTTCCTGACTTATGATTAATGACAAAATCATAAAGGAAGAAAGGAACTAAAGCAAGCACATGTTCAGATTGATGTGTTTTTAAAGCTATCACTTTCTGTTGACTGAGAGGAAATGAAAGAAAAGTCACACACAAACACACACACGCACACACACATTTGCCTCAAATCCAAGGGAAAGAGAGTAACAGAAAAAGTCCTAAATGAAAGACCCAAATAACATAGAGTCATATCTTTGCAATCTTGTTAGACTCCTAATGTGACTCTTTCTTATTCTTAGTCACTAAGTACCTTGGTGCAATCCTCCATTACCAATAACTGTGGGCAATTTAGGAGTCGCTGTGTCAAGGCATAGAGACTCTACTAAAGTACCATAACCTGTACCCAGCTCCATAGGAGATATTTCCATATAACAGTTAAGGAATTCTCCTAATCATTCTTACCACATTTTCCCCAGTACCCAGGACAGTATCTAGCATATAGTAGGCATTATTATGTGATTGTTGAATGAATAAGCTTCTCCATAAGCCGCACCTTCCACCCATGTTGATTTATTACATCAAATTTCATCTTTACATCACTAATTACTAGCTTAATCTCTGTAACTATGCTCATTAATCATTCCAAGCTGAACATTTCCCCTTTTTTCATAGAATTTCCAATTTTAAATTTCACAGCTCTTCACCCTTCCACTTACAAAAAGCCAGGGGTTAACATTTAATAATGCCTGCTTCACCAAGTACAAGAATGAACACTTGAGTCCAGGTATTGCAGTCAGTATTGTGGGCAACCATGAATCCTTTTTCTATTTCTTGCGTGAACAATTGTTTCAATGTCTATAAACTGGAGTAGGGCTTAGACAAATCATTGCAATCATTACAGCTATTTCTTAAGTGCATCATGCTCAGAAGTTTGATCTATAGATGTCCCTCCTTCAGGCACTACATTCCTTCTTCAGTAGAGATTTTACCAATCCTTGAGTCTGATTGCTTCATTACCCATCTTCAGTATCAGCAGATGTAGACATTAGGTTTTCCTAGGAAGCATCTCATGGTCCTTCAGACTTAGCTCAATGCTCTAAACCAGGAATACATCATGATGTGCATTGTGTATTCAGGAAGGATGACCCTTTAATGCTAGTGTTTTTATTATAGGAGTGAAATATTTTCCTGGAGAATTCCCAATGATGAGACAGATACCCAGAATATTTGGAGATAACTTGGAAGGAAATTAAATATTGTTTCAATGCCAGGTTCAGTCAGAGAGTTTGCTCATATAAGGTCTGCCATTTGTAATACATTCTGGTATTGGATATCACAGCTTACCAGATTTTTTTGCAATACCCAAATTAGTGTACTGGTCTCCACTATGTAAGTTTGCAAGCCTATTGGACCCTTTCATTTAAATAATAGGCATACAGCACCATGGTCAATATGGCATATAGCATATACCTTGTCATCTAATGGATGAGCTGAAATGTCATAAGAAATCATGGCTAACAGGTGACAGAGTGGCTAGAGTGGGGGGGTCTATTGTCAGGAAGACAGATGTTCAAATTCAGTCTCAAACTCTTCGTAGCTGTGTGACCCTGGGCAAGGCATTAATTTGTCTTTGTCTCAGTTTCTTCTTCTTTAAAATGGAGATTATAATAGCATGTACTTCCCAAAGTTGTTGTGAGCATTAAATGAGGTAATGTTTATAAAGTAGCAAGCAGAGTGCCTAGCACATAGTAAGAAGTGTTACACAAATGGTAGCTATAAGTATTCTTATTTGAATTTACACAATCTAATTTATTTTTTAGAGCTTAATTGGGGAGGTTTTGATAGAATCAAAACATCTCAAAAATATTTTTCTAGAATAAATAATAGGATCATGGGATTAGAAGAAACATCCCAAAGCATCTATCTTTTGACCTCTCAAATTTAAAAGCCAGTCTAAAATAGATAACTATATAACAATATTTAAGTTCTAGGTAACCAGTTTCCACATCTAAAAGTTCTTATAGTCAGGAAATTCTCATTTTGCTTGTTGAAAATTAAACTATTTTGTCTCATTGTTCTAAAAAAAAGACAGGGGAGAGCTGATTACATTTTTTCTTAGCAGAATAATGTTTAATCATTAGAATTTGGCAGTGTATAAAAGCACTGTAGCTCAAAACATTCATTCCAGGAGTAATGGATGAATCTAACAAACTCTCCATATTAACTCAGTTAAAAAAGTGATTTTCATAAATTTCTCATTTTGAAAAGAATCATTTGTTGCCTGTTTCTGTGTAATTCAGTATTGATATCAGCTAAAACATTCTAATATCCCCAATCATCTCAAAAGCATTCTTTATTGGGAAAGAATAATTCTGAATATTGCAAGGCAAGTACATTTCAGAAAAACAATTTGGCTCATCTCAGTCTCCAATGCACAGCCAATCATGTTTCATGTGGATAACTGGTGATTGAATTGAAAAGTAAAACCTCTCAGGTTTTACTTCTTTCTAGTAAATAGTCTTTACACTTTGCCCTTCCAGTAGTCAGCATGTTTTACTGATTCCTGCTACATTAAAGTCCTATGCTGAAGTTGTTATGTGATTTTCTATTAGCTGTTGTTTGAGACCCAAAGCATCCCTCATTGTTATTATTTTTTTTTCTATTCAATTTCAACAGTTATTTGGCTTCATTGAATTTGTGATGGTCTTTAGTATTCCTTTGGCAGTGCTTCTACTGAGCATGTTCACCTTGATCTGTCCACTGAGCTCTTTAAAATTTCTATTTGGCATTGGAGAATATAAATCAAATGTTAATACTGGGCAATTACTTTCAAAATGCTTTACTATAACACCTGCAGAAGGTTATTGGAAATGCTTTGTAAGTTTATAAAGATAAGATAAAGATAATTAGGAAAAAAAACTTATTTTACTTTGGTCCTACAGTGCCATATAATTCAGTTCAACCAACTTTTCAAATTGCCTGCTTAGTATACGGAATTGTGTCAGTTTCTTAGGGATCCATTTTATCCTAAAAATAGGAAATAGGATACATTATGCAAAAAAATCTGGCTAATGAATGGTTAATTTCATGTGGTATATTAAGTGTGTGTGTGTGTGTGTGTATTGTGTGTCATTTTTCCCCTATTGAAATTATGAACACTTTGGACATAATCTTGAGTCCTCAGCAACACTCGGACTTTGCCTATACTGTTTAAAATAGAGCATATAGAGAACACTTAAACATTTTATTTCACTGAAGCTGATATCCATGATTCCAAAAGTAAATTTACAGATCTGGAGTGCTATTGTTGGAGCCCTGATATTAGTAAAGCTTATGAATACCAATCACTTCTTTACATTGTTATTTGTAACCATAACCTATGATAGTTCACAAAAGCTTCAGGCAGGCCCTGGTGAAATTACAGTAAAAGTCACAATTAAGTAAATATATTCACATTTAACAACTGATTACTGGGGGCAGAACCAAGATGGCAGAGTAGAAACAGCACATCCATGAGGCTCTGGCTTCCACCTCCTCCAATTCATGTAAAAAATGACCCTAAGAAAACTTTAGAGCTACAGAACCCTCAAAGTGACAGAGAGAAACAACTCTCTCTGAAGGAAGCCCAGCAGGATGGCAGGAAGGGTCCATCACAGAGTGCTGGGAGCCAAGAGCAGCCCAGACTGAGATTTTGTTTTAGCTCCAGGGCAGCCTGACCAGAGGTGACTAGAGCAGACTTCAGAACAGTGGATCACCAGCAGCCATGGCTGTTTCCAGACTTCTCAATCCACAAATGCCAAAGACAAAGTAAAAGGTCAGTGGGGAACTTTGTTCAAACAGGGGGTGTGCGGTCCGGCTGCTATTCCCAGAGTGAGAAGCAGAAGATGTGCAGTGGCTGCAGCCCGTGCACTGTGGCTGCTTTAGAGCTCCTGGATTGCAGATTGTAGGGTGACCAAGCAACCATTCAGACAGTAATCACTCTTGCTTTGACCTGCTTGGATCTGGATTGCAATCATGGGTGGTTGTCCTGGGGTTTGTGACCAGTGAGCCAGAGTTTGTGTAGGCTGTAGGGAGGGTACCCATCTAATAGCTCTGGCAGCTGCAAAAACCCTAGTGATTTGGGACATAGCTCTCTCTCTATTTTCGAAGCAGAGTTCTACTGTGGCAAAGAGCTCAAAAGTCAAATAATTGGCTGCCAATTTGGGCAAGCAACAGATGTACAAACAGACAATAGAAACCTTGTTTGGGGACAAAAAAGCTAAATGCATAGAGGAGGAAAAAGACATTGAAGTCAGAACTCCTGCATCAAAAGTCTCCAAGCAAAATATGAATCGATTACAGGCCATGCCATGGAGAAGGTCAAGAAGGATTTTGAAAATTAAGTAAGAGAAGTGGAGGAAAAATTGGGAAGAGAAATGAGAATGATGCAAGAAAATCATGAAAAATGATTCAACACCTGGCTAAAGAAGACCGAAAAAATTACTGAAAAAAAAAACCACCTTAAAAAATAGACTAACTCAAATGGAAAAAAGAGGCCCAAAAAGCCAATGAGGAGAACAATGTTTTAAAAAGCTGAATTTGCCAGATGGAAAAAGAATTCAGAAAACTCACTGAAGAGAATAACTCCTTCAAATTATACTGGAACAATTGGAAGCTAATGACTTTATGAGAAATAAAGACACTATAAAACAGATCCAAACAAATGGAAAAATAGAAGGCAATGTGAAATATCTCATTGAAAAAAACACTGACCTGGAAAATAGATCCAGGAGAGATAATTTAAAAATTATTGGTCTACCTGAAAGCCATGATAAAAAAAGAGTCTAGACCCCATCTTTCAAGAAATTCTCAAGCAAAATTGTCCTGATATTCTAGAACCAGAGGGCAAAATAGAAATTGAAAGGATACATTGATTGCCTCTTGAAAAATATCCCTATAAGAAAACTCTTTGGAATATTATAGCCAAATTCCAGAGTTCCCAGGTCAAGAAGAAAATACTGCTATCAGTAAGGAAGAAAAAATTTGAGTATTGTGGAAACACATCAGGATAACACAAGACCTAGCAGCTTCTACATTAAGTTATCAAAGGGCTTGGAATATGATATCCAGAGGTCAAAGGAGCTAGGACTAAAACCAAGAATCATCTACCCAGCAATACTAAGTATAATGCTACAGGGTAAAATATGGTCATTCAATGAAATAGTGGACTTTCAAGCATTCTTGATGAAAAAACCTGAGCTGAACAGAAAATATGACTTTCAAATACAAGAAGGAAGAGAAGCATGAGAAGGTAAACAGGAAAAAGAAATCATAAGGAACTTATTAAAGTTGAACTACTTATATTCCTACATGAAAAAAATGATAATTGTAACTCATAAGATTTTTCTCAGTAGGAGGATAGCTGAAGGGAATATATGTCTGTGTGTGTCTGTGTATGTGTGTGTATACATGTTCATATATACATAGAGGGCACAGGATGAGGTGAATATGAAGGGATGATTCTAAAAAATAAAATTAAGATGTGAGAGAGGAATATATTGGGATAAGGAGAAAAGGAGAGATTCAATAGTGTAAATTATCTCATATAAAAGAGGCAAGAGAAAACTGTTACAGTGGAGGGGTGTAGCAGCAAGCACCCCAAGCGTCCTCAGGGTTTGCAGCTACCACA
>NW_027186320.1:10600435-10605737 GCF_028583685.1 Petaurus breviceps papuanus
TAACAAGCTTACTTTAATCAGTCAGACATATATCGTTTACCTTGTTCGGGAGAAAAGGTCAGCACCCTGAACCTCAAAGTATACAGGCATAATTATCAAGACAGAAACATCAAGTAGACAGATTTCCAAACTGTCCAACCATTACACCCATACCCAGTCAACATCTGGGTTTCCACATTCTGGGTTTTTCAAAGCCGGGGGACTCTCAACATCGGCTTCCCAGAATTCAGATCAAATCACAGAACATTTCTCAAAGTGAGTCCCAAAACAAAGCTACACATCAGGGCTTATATAGCCTTCTCCTGGCTCAGAGAATGTAACAACCTTATTGACCCACTGGCCAATCAAAAAGTATCAACTGAAAAACAAGCCTCCCACCCCAGGCTCCAGGTGCACTTTAGACTAGGGGCAGGGAAGATCTTTAAATCTGCATTTCCATTACAAGGGGAAGAGCAGGAAGGTGAAAGGGAATGAGACAACCTGATTCTCATTAAATTTGGCTTAAGGAGGGAATAATGTACACACGCAATTATGTATCTTACCCTAAAGAAAAATACAGGATAAGGGATAAGAGGGGGGAGGATAGAAGGGAGGGCAGGTTGGGGGAAAGGGTAGTTAGAAACAAACATTTTTGAAAATGTCTAGGCTCAAAGAAGAAAATAGAAAAAGTGGGGGGTGGGATAGGATGGAGGGAAATATAGTTAGTCTATCACAATGTAACTACTATGGAAATAATTTGGGTAACTACACATGTAAAATCTATATTGAATTGCTTATCTTCCCAGTGGGGGTGGGTGAGGAGGGAAGAAGGGGAAAAATCTGGAACTCAAAGTTTTGAAAAAAAGAGTTCAAAAAAAATTTTTTTACATGTAACTGGGAAATAAGATATACAGGTACTGGGGTATAGAAACCCATCTTCCCCTACTAGAAAGTTAGCAGGGTGAAGCAGGAGGATATAAGAACAGACTGGGGGAAGGGGTATTCAGTAGGCTTGCTATTTTGGGGTGGGGTAGGGGAAAGGCAGGGAGAGAAAAAAATTGTGACTCAAAATCTTGTGGAAAACTAAAAATAAATAAATTCAAAATAAAAAATAAATAAATGATTACTTATATAAACTAGTAAAAAATATCAATGGTAAAAAACCCAATTGTGAAACATTTAATTATATGTTTTTAGATGAATCTGCCACATTCTATCAAAGCTCTGAGCATGAGCATCTTTCCAGGCTCTATCCTAAACCCTCTTTACTTTCTAATTGCGCTCGGCACTAAGGAAACAAAAACACTAAGAAATCTTTTCCCACGGGAAAATGTACACAGAAAAGCATGTACATTTTTTGAGGGAGGGTACTACCAACTTAGGGTTGAGGGTTCAGTATCAGCCAAAATGTCACTTCTGAATTGATATTCTAAGTATGAGGATAGACTAATTGATTTTTTAAGTCTTTTCCAACCAAGTACATCTCTTACATGATGTGATAAGACAAACCCAGTTCAATCAAAACCATTTGTATCACTTATAAAAAATCATAACTTGAAGCATGATGACTATATTCCAAGCTAAATTTGTATTATCTACTTGTGAACATTACCTGATTATATAATTTTTGAGAGAAAAGTCCTTTGAGAGATATAATTCAGTCAGCCTTCTCCTGTCTTGAATATGTGTCTATACAAGAATTATAAAATCTTTATCACTTTGGTTATTGGTCTAACAAGTGCCCCATCTCTAGATGACACCCATAGGGGCATCAGTGCTCATAGGATGTTACTATTCACATTTTGCTTCATGGTTCTATGAGATTGGTTTGTAAATTCACATAAGCATGGAATATTAGAGGAAAAAGGAAGCTAAGGGATCATCTAATCCAACCATTAACTTCACAGATGAGGTAACTATGTTTCCCAAGGAAATAACTCATTCATTCAGCAAGTATTTCTAATGTGCCAACCAGAGCTGTAACAAGAAATTTTAAGAGCTAATGAAAAGATTGGAGGTGTGGTGAGGAGGAGAGGTGGAAAAAGATATTGGGAAATGTCTATACATGGGAGTTAGCAGGATGGGTCCATTAGGGTGAGGAGCTGACTTGAGGAGCTCATATTTCCAAAAAGTCTTCTGATTAAGGGAATTCATTTTAATTTTGCCATGGATAACTTTCATTAACTAAATGATATAGTACATATAAATCATTTTGAAGTTCATAAAGGATATAGGGGAAAGGCAGTTTTTTTTTTTTTTCCTCCAGTGGTGGGAAGTTGTTTTTAGTCACTTCCTTAAACACTGTAACATCTTTGGGCATGGAATGTATTAGCTGAGTACTGTGAGATGTAGATGGGAGAGGTGATGGGAGAGGAAAAATGTACCTCTAAATTTCAACATGCTGAGGAAAAGTTCAAAAATCTGATCTAATTACTATTCTGGTGCCTGCAACTGGCAAGACATTGTGGTAAGCACTGATGATGCTGACATGTCAAAAAAAAATACATTCACTGCCAAAAAAGCAAAAAAAACCCTCTTCTATTGGATTATGTGATTAAACCAAAATCATACAGTCAATTATTAGCTAAGACAAAACTAGAACTTTTAGAGGCTTAGCCTCTTTCCTCCCAATCCCCAGTCTGGTATTCTTTGAAATAACTTTTTTTCTTAATGTGGGTTTGCTATGATCATGAAGAATGGCAATCCCATTTTTCTCAGATTTGTTTTAATTTCAATTGTAAAATGTTTATTGATCTCCTTTTAAGTAAAAGATATTTTCTAAATGTTGGAAATTTAAAGATGTGAAAATAAGAAGTTAACTGTGATCAAGGCACTCACAACCTATTTGGGGGTGTGGGGAGATTAATAGGTGAAACACAAACTAAGATACTAAAGAGAACAGAAGAGGAATTCAGGTAATGCCTTAATGGACAATATGAGAATTAGTTTTGGCTAGGAGCATTAGGAAAGAATTCATTGAAGAGGCCCTTCTTACCCTTGACCTTGAAGAAAGAAAAGCAAAAACTGCTCAGATCTATGATGTAAGAAATGATTACTAGACCAAGATACCAGCTCAAAGTCCAGGTGAACTAAAATGGAACATACAAAAAGGAGAATAAAGTGAAGTTTGAAAGATATGGTAAGTGCCAGACTGGTAGATCTCCTAAAAAGGCAGCAAAATGACTTTACATTATATATTGGAGGTACTATTGAAACATTGAAGGATTTTATTCCCCTTTCTTAAAAATCAGACTATATTTGCAAATATATTTAAAGGAATTTGTGTAACATTTCCATGAAAATTTGTTAATTATTCCTACTTGCATTCCTTTCTGTTCATGTACCTCTCTGTTAGGACAGGCAAGACTTTATAACAAGAGAATGAAAAAGGCCTAATGATACTTCAGGAAAATGAACTTTGTAGCTACATACAACATGATCTCCATTGAAGGTTGACCCTATTCAAAGCTCTATTATGAAGTAAATGTTGCCAAAGGATTCTGAAGGCTATGTCAGGTATATCCAAACTCTGGCATGATCTACTAAACTAAGACCATTTTTTATAAATTCAGGAAAGCTAATCTAAAGACTTTCAAGTAAACCTCTTCAGTGGTCTTGACTGAACTAAATTCACCATATTTAATGACTCAAGACATTATAAAGCTGTATCTGTGCATGTCATAAAAACTAAAGGAACAACTTATAATTGGAGCTAGAAAGGGCATGAATACATTAAGAAACTCCTGCTAACAGTATTGTTTGGGAATACTATGATATCTACATATAACTAAAGACATACTAGTCTCTTTAATGTTTGTGAAGGCTTATATACTCCACTTTCAGATTATAAGATTTTTTATTTTATTTTAAGGACATTTTGAGTGAATGTGACAACTGAAATTCAATTAGAAAAAATTCTTGGATTTATCACATTAATTCATTTCACCTAGAATCAGATTATTCAGATGGGATCACATTCAGAGTGTCAATGACAAGGTGGCAGCATGATACAAATATATATATATATATAATATCTTATAATAAATAACTTTCATATAGAACTTTAAGTTTTAGAAAATACTTTACAAATGTTATATAATTTTATTTTCACAGCAACCCTGGGAAGTAAATTCTCTTATTATCCCTGTTTTACAGATGAGGAAACTGAAGCAAATAGAGGTTCAGTGATTTGTCCCAAATCACTCAGTCTGAAGCTGGCTTTAAACAGAAGTCTTTTTGATGGGTCAAAAGCTCTATACACTGCATCACTTAGCTGAATGTAAACACAACAAAAAGAATGCTGGCCATAGAATGGGGAGACAGAAATGGCGGTAGCAATACTGGTGAAACCAAGAGTTGTCACTGTGAAGAGTGAAGTTAAATGGATGAATGATAAAGAAGGGCTTTCTTCTGCCAATGATTTTGCTCAAAGATTCTATACTCATCATTCTTCTCCCCTCCCCCTTCTTCGTTCTTGCTAGAGTCACTAGACATAGGGTAGGGAATTTTGTCAATCTTACCTAGATATAATACATTTGCTCATTTTCAGACTCAATGTCCTAGATTCACAGAAATCCTTTTTTCCAGTCTTTTGGGGGATTTATAAAATTGTCCAAATTAATATATTTTGAAATAGCTTAGCAATGACCCCAGAAAACATTAAACTATAAAGGATAATTTCCAGGCAGTTATACCCGGTGAAGCTAAACAACCAAATCATGTCCTACTGCACTTTCTGGCCACAATTAAAGATCAATGTCACTTTTCATCTAGAGAAACTATGCTTAAAAATACCCCCTTGAAACAGGGAATAGCAGCTTAAAGGGAAACAGGAAATTTCAGATGTAAATTTCTCTTGTTTTGGATGAGAGAGGACAAGGAAAAGAAAGGTAGAATATGGAAGAATACTTCTGCAGCAGTTTGGTTTTATGACTTGGGAACAGTTCATTAACATAAGGCTTATAATGTTCCCTTGACTCTCATTCAAACATTCAGGACCAGGTAAAATCAGCCTGCTGTGTAAAACTATGATAATTCTGTTGAGATACTAACCACATTTCCCAGGATGCTTAGCTATCATTCAAATTACTTCCATCATGCCTGTTTATAGTAGGTTCATAAGTTTATTTGATTTTATTAATATTTTGGAGACTTCTATAAACTCCCCAAAAGACCAGTGAAAGGATTCTTGTGAATCTGGGGCACTGATTCTGAACATTAGCAGTGTAATGCAACCAGACATGCTTGATAAAATCTCTAGCCCTGATTCTAGTAATGAGAGAGAGAGAGAGAGAGAGAGAGAGAGAGAGAGAGAGAGAGAGAG
>NW_027186320.1:10605747-10657306 GCF_028583685.1 Petaurus breviceps papuanus
GAGAGAGAGAGAGAGAGAGAGAGAGAGAGAGAGAGAGAGAGAGAGAGAGAGAGAGAGAGAGAGAAGGGAATATGAGTTCCAATTTGGACTTTTTGACCAAAATCCCTTTCTCTGCCCTAAGACCATGGGGTGCAGGAGCTGAGGAGGAGGGACCATTACCATACTATACCTGAAGTACCAATTTCACAGGGACATTGTGAGAATAAATTAAGTAATAAGTAGAAAATTCTTTATAGACAGAACATCTTCTGGAAGCATACTGACCCCCTTTTTAGAAATACTAATAGATATTTCTTCATTTCGAGTTCTTACCCAAATTCAACCTAAATAAAGAAAACCTAAGCAGTTTTTAATCAAATTTTTTGAAAAACAATATCATACATTAATTCTTTTTTAGGTTTAAGTGGTACAATCAGTGCTGGGCCTAGTGTCAGAAAGACCAGTTCAAACCTGGCATCTGACAATATTTGTGTGATGGTCAGCAAGCCACTGAACCTCTGTCTGCCCCATTTTTCTCAACCATAAAATGGGGATAATAAAACCTACCTCTCAAGGTCATTTTGAGGTTCAGATGATGTATTTGTAAAGCACATAGAACAGTGCCTGATTCATAGCAGGCCCTTAATCAATGCTTATCCATGTCCCTAAATATACACATACCCCTTATATCATTCTTATTTAAAAAAACTAAACATTTTACAAAATAGTCTGAGAATGAGAAGTCTAAGAATAACTCTTTTTATGAATCGAGCAGGATAATGATTAGGCCAAGAAAAGGAAGAAGTATTTCATTACTTTGGAAATTGGGAGTTTCTAGTGAATTTACCTTTACCCTGATGAAAAACAGAATACTTAAAGGAAGTGGTAAAAGAGGAATTGAATGGTTTTAAGAAAATGGTTTTACAGGATATGCTGATATTTCAAGTAACTGTTCTGACACTACCCCTTTGATTAATCATGATTGTAGAAATTTACCTTGTTTGATAATACTGTAAACTAGAACTCCAAAATAACTTGTTTTAGATATACTTATGAAAAAAGCTTGTCTTAAATAGATTTTCATATCTTTTACATGCCAAATGTTTGTAGAACACTGTGCTGGGTCTGAAGGAAGATATAAATTTTAATTAAGGCACATCAAAGCACATATAAAACTTATAGTCCATAGGAATAAAGGTAAGACTAAAACTTAGAAAACAACACACAATATTGCATCAGAAGTGCAAAAGTGATTTAATAAACAAAATGTAACCTGTGCTCTGAAAGAGAATAATTTTTAGGAATTGGATGAACAAAAAAGTAAATTCTGGACATGTGGCATTTGAGTTGGACTTTATAATAGTTCATAAATAAATAGAATAGTTCATAAAGTCCATAACTAAATAGATATCAAAGGGTAAGGAATTCCAATTATAGAAAGTAATGGGGAAAGTTATACAAACTGGTCCAGGGGTAGGGAGGTAAGTCAGAAAGCATTAAGGTAATTTTAGGGAGATAGATTAGACAAAAAAATTACTGGAGCTTATAAATGTAATAGTTGCAGGAAGGATAGACAATGCAGTTTGATGCCAGTTTGTAGAGAACCTTAAATGCCTATCAAGGAGGGGTGAATCTGTCCACATTCAAATCTCTAAGCAAAAATGATTAGAATATGATATGATATGATAATTTTATAAATAAAATTTATTAATAGTTTATCAAAAATATATCAATAAAATACTAATTTTTTCAACAACTATATAAAAGCCATTTATAATCTTAATTTTATATGAATGTTATCAGCCTCAGAATACTGCTACAATAATTATAAATGGTCACAAGTATAAAATGGAAGTTGACTGGATATGGCGTATTAATAGTCCCATGAAAGGCATGGGTAAAGTGGTTAAGACCACCTCTATTCAACAGAATTATGATGATCAAAGATTTAATGTCCATGAAAACAGTTTTTTAAATATGGCATGGTTCCTTTTTATGTAGAGTTCTCTACATCTAACTATGCAGTGGGATAAAAAAAAGCTCTTTAAGAAAGAGCTTACTCCATTAGAATCTGATTGACATATAGATAGATGTCTCTATATATGCATCCACACACACATACATATATCTATACATATCTGCATATATCCATATATTTATGTATAAGTGTGTATGTATTTAGCCAAAGTGAGTTATCAACAAATTTCCCAGCATGTTGCCCAAGGAAAAGGGAGTATACAAGGTAGTAGTGTGGTAGAGGTCAGAGAAAAAGGGAGATTAACCATATAGGCCTAGGACAGGGGTGGTAAACCTGAAGCCTCAAGGACACATATGACCCTCTAGCTCTTCAACTGCAACCTTTTGACTTAATTCAAACTTAACAGAAAAACTCCCCTTAATAACAGTATTTGTTCTCTGATACTTGGGCTCAGTCTAAAGGTCATACCCAAGGTCCTACAGGGCTGCAGTTTCCTCAACCCTGGGCCATAGGATATGACTTTGTGACAGAAGCCAAATACTTTTTTTTTTTATTTAGGCTGATGGTTTGAGAAGAGGGCCTAAATATCAAAGAACTTAGAGGATTGGGCATCTTATATAAAGAAATATGATTGGGCAGAGTACATGCAGGATTTCCGCTCGGCTCCCGCTCCCACCTCCTCCAATTAATGTAAAAAATTACTCTAAACAAACTTTAGTGCTACATAACCCACAAAATGACAGAGAGAAGCTAACCTTCCACTCAAGACAGCTTGGCAGGCTGGCAGGAAGGTGTCAGAGCAACACTCTGGGAGCCAAGCCAAACCCCACGTGAGCCAGAGGTTTTAGCCTTAGGGTGACCAAAAATGGGAGAATGGATCACCAACAGCTGTGGAATTTTCCAAAATTATCAACCCATAAATGCTAAAGACAAAGTGAGAGGTCAGTGCAGTGTGGACTTTGGGAACAGGGAGTCTGGGAGTGCAGTCCAGCCTTTGGCCCATGGAGGGAGAAGCAGCTGAGGCATGATGGCTGTGCAGCCGTCACCCCATGGCTGCTTAAGAGCTGCAGATTATTATGGCCTGCAGATAATAGGAGGACCAATTAACAAGTCTGAGGGGTAATCACTCTTGCTTTAACCTGCTTGAATCTGGATCAGTGTCTAGGGTGGAGGTCCTCAGGTGCGTGACCAGTTTGCAATGTGAAATATCTCATTGGGAAAACCACTAACCTGGAAAATAGATCCAGGTGAGATCATTTAAAAATTATTGGACTATCTGAAAGCCATGATCAGGGAAAGAACCTAGAAATCATCCTCCAAGAAGTTCTCAAAGAAAACTGCCCTGATGTTTTAGAACCAGAGGGCAAAATAGAGTTTGAATGAATCCACCAATCATCTCCTGAAAAAGATCCCAAAAAGAAAACTCCTAGGAATATTATAGCCAGGTTCTGGAATTTCCAGATTAAGGAGAGAATATTACAAGCTGCCAGGAAGAAACAATTTGAATATTGTGGAAACACAATCAGGATAACCCAGGATTTGGCAGCTTCTACATTGAGGGATCGAAGGGCTTGGAATATGATATTCCAGAGGTCAAAGGAGCTGGGATTAAAAACAAGAATCACTTACATAGCAAAACTGAGTATCAGGTTTCAGGGGAAAATATGGTCATTCAATGGAATAGAGGATGTTCAAGCATTCATGATGGAAAAAACAGAGTTGAATAGAAAATTTGACATTTAGATATAAGAAGCAAGAGAAGCATGAGAAGGTAAACAGGGAAAAGAAATCATAAGGAACTTATGAAAGTTGAACTATTTATATTCCTACATGGAAAAATGATAAGTGTAACTTATGAAAGTTTTCTCCGTATGAGAATAATTGCAGGGAATAGAAATGTGTGTGTATGTATATATATAGACATATATATAGACATATATATATATATATATATATACACACACTCACATATATATACACACAAATATAATATACATATATATGTATATATATGTGTGTGTGTGTATATATAGGAGGGTATACAGGTGTATGAATACATATGTAAGTGTATGTAAAAATGTGTACAGGTATACATAGTCAGAAGGCACAGGACGAATGGAATAGGAAGAGATGATACTTAAAAGGTGAAATTGAGAGGTGAGAGGAATAAAATGAGAGCAGATGGGGAGAGACAGTATGGGGTAAATTATCTCATATAGAAGAGGCAAGGGAAAACTCTTACAATTTAGGGGAAGAACAAGAAGGCAAAAGGGAATGAGTCAACCTTCCTTTCATTGAATTTGTCTTAGGGAGTGAATGACATACATAATTAATGGGGTATCTCACCCTAAAGGAGAGTAGAGGGGAAGGGGATGAGAGGAGTGATGATGGAAGGGAGGGCATGTTGTGGAGGGAGAGAAGTTGGAAGCACACGCTTTTGAAAATGGACAGGTTTAAAGTAGAGAATAGAGCAAGTGGGGGTGGGATAGAATAGAGGTAAATATAGTCAGTCTTTCACAATATATCCACTATGGTAATGTTTTGCATAGCTACACATGTACAACCTATATTTAATTGCTTATCTTCCCAGTAAGGGTGAGTAATGACAGAGGAAGGGAAAGAATCTGGAATTCAAAATTTTAAAATCAAATTTTTTAATATCTATCTATTTATTTATATATTATTTTGCATGCAACTGGGAAATAAGGTATATAGGCACTGGAGAATAGAAATACCCCATGCCCTACTGGAAATTTTGAGGGGTTGTGGGGGAGGATATGGGAGAGACCAGATTGGGGGAGGGGGTATTCAGTGGGATTGCTGTTTTGGAGTGGTGGGTAGGGGAAAATTAAGGAGAAAATTTGTAACTCTAAATCTTGTGGAAATGAATGATGTAAACTGAAAACAAACATGAAATTTAATTTGAAAAAAAAAAGACAATTGAAGTTTGTAAGGCTTCCCTAATAAGAAAAGAAGAGAATAATGATCAAAGATGGTCAGGCTTGGTGTCAGAAAATGATTATTCATGCCACCAAATCTATTTGTTACTAATTATATGACCCTGTACAAGTCTCTAGGGACTTTGATTTTCTCATCTGAAAAATGAGGAGAATGAACTAATAGAGGCCTTTTCACTCTAAGTCTAGAATTCTGTGGTCAAATGCTCCCTCAGTCACTACGACTGCCAAAACGCAATGACCTAATATTTGTAATCCTCTAGCATTACACAGAGATATCATAAAAAGGTTTAATCTTGCTGGTTAAAAGAAGTGACAGAGTTCATGAGGCCATTGCCCAAGAAATTGACTTTGAAGACCAGAACTAATCCCCCAAGATGTATAATAATGGGATTCTATTAACGACAGCTAGTTGGCACAGTGGATAGAGTGATGGACCTGAAGTGAGAAAGACTCATATTCCTTAGTACAAATCTGGTCTCATACAGTTACTAGTTAGGTGACCCTGGGTAAGACATTTAACCCTGTTTATGTAAGTTCTACATCTGCAAAGTGAGCTGGAGAGGGAAATGGTGAATCGCTCTAGTATCTTTGTCAAGAATACTCCAAGTGGGGACACAACTGAAATGACTGAACAACAACATTAAGGTGGTAGGTACAGTGTGTATATATATGTGTGTGTGTGTATGTATGTATATATATGTATGTGTGTATGTATATATACACACATGTATGTATGTTTATATGTATACATAGATATATACACATACAGTCTTTAGGAAACGTGATACAAAGTGGTGATAGTGTTTCCTTCAAGTTAATGAGATGAGGTACACAATTTGAAGTGCAATATTGCATAGAATCATTCTGTAGCAGTTAGTTCAGTCATTTTGATGTTCTACATGTCTAATCCTGATAACTGACTTCATAACAACACTGGCTTCTTACCACATTATTACACAAAACAAGGAGAAAACTTTCTTTCTTCATAGACCTTTGACTTGGTAAAGAATTGATACCACATGATCACTGGTTTCTGGGTGCTGGCCAGGTAACAGCTTTATTAACTTTTAAAAATATGATTCTTTTCAAATGTGACATCTTGTGGCAATTTATACAGTAGAATAATTTAGTGGTGAATGTGTATAATAATTGCTGACAGTTAAGTAACACTTTTATTATAGGTGAGTGGAGTGTTAATAAATATGTAGGAACCAGCTCTCTGCTGGAAAAATGTATACATGCCATACTTTTACATTTAATCTTTATTATTAACATTTTTTCTATCACTTTCTTAAATAGTAGAAATAAGCAAAATAGTAAATTTATCTCTAATGTGTAAATCTGTCAATGTCCAAGGTGTAAATGCTCACACTGAAAATTAAACAATCTGAATTCATGAGTCAGTTGGAGCTGACTCTTAGTTACCCCCTGATTTTATGATTTGCAAAGTGCTTTATCTATACTTTCTCATTCTATCCATGCAACATCTCTCTCAAGTAGATATTATGAGTATTGTTGCCACCATTTCACAGATGAAGAAATCAAGGGTTAGTCAACCTAAATAAATTGCTTTCAGTCATAGTTTTAATAAATGCTAGACTCAGAATTTCAAACCACATCTCACATGACTCTGCTTCAAATCCTGTGTTCTTTCCACTGCTCTGTATTTCCTCTTTAGTCGCCAGGAATTTTCAAAGATGCTACTCAGAAAGAAGTATATTTCAATAGAGAAAAATAATAAGACCTCAGTTCCTTGTCACATAAAATGAGGTTATTTTACCAAAAAACTGCTTCAGGTTCAACATTTAGTGTTTCTATCTACACATTGAAGAACTTTTTTGTTAACCACTAAATCTAGGACTGTCTATCATCTCTAAACTTGTTAATAAAACCATGGGAGAAAACTTTAGGAGTATTTAATCATATTATAAATATGATTAAACACAAAATATACCAGGATAAAATTATTTTGTTGAACTTCTATTACCATTAAAATTGTTCGTTATTTTTATTTATTTATTTATTCATTTATTTATTTTATATAAGATATCCATACATTATACTCAAACATCTGTGAAATTCTTGATTAGCAATTCACAATTCAGTTCTACATTTCTCTCATTTTACTTTTAGCCTATTCTAGTTTCCATTAATTCATTGAACAAAAAGTTTATCAAAATCTACCATGAACAGATAGTTAGATAAGGTAGTGGATAGAACACTGGATCTGGAGTCAGGAAGACCAGAATTCAAATCTGGCCTCAGACAATTACTAGTTGTGTGACCCTTGATGAGTCACTTAACCTTGTTTGCCTCACTTTCCTCATCTGTAAAAGGAAAAGGACAAGAACTTGGCAAACTACTCCAGTATCTTGCCAATAAAACCGCATATGGATTTTTGAATTGGATATGACTAAAAAAAAACTGAGCAACACAACTATGAAATGTACACGGTGCTTAGCCTGAGAGGAGATACAAAATTTCATTAAGACATAATCCCTACCCACCATGGAACTTACAGTCTAGAGAAAAGAAAGTAAAATGCCAACTTAGAAAATAATAAAACACAATATTACAGCAGAAGTGCAAAAATGTGATAGCATTACATGGTCTCTGAAAGGGAAGGTTTTTAGCCACTGGAGGAAAAAAAACAGGTCCTGGAAATGTGGTATTTGAATTTCACTTTATAGGACATCTGAGAATTGTAAAAATAAACAAGAGGAATGAGGGGATTTCAGGCAGAAAATAATATGGAAATGTAAAGGAACAGACCCTGGTCTGATATAGGAGTGTGGTGAGTGTAAATGAATCTTAGAGAGATGAAGTGTACACAAATAAATTTGAATAATTATAGGTGCAATAGTTTGTGAAAAGGCAGGAAAAGTAGGTTGATTTTAGGTTTTAGAAGAATTTTAATATTGTGCAAAGAAGGGTGAATTTTACCTTGCATACAACAAACACTAAAATTTTTGAGAAGAGGAGAAATATGATCAGAATGAGGTTTTAAAAAAGATTACATTGGCAATAATGGCATGAAGAATATATTGGAGGATGTTGCTGGTGAAGAAAGTTATGTTAGACCCCTACTTTCATAATCCAGGCAAGCAGAAAGTAAGACATGTATTAGGGTTGTATTGATAGAAATTAAGAAGACAGAGGGAAGTAGAACTAAAGTTGTAGATGTAACTGTTTGGACATGAGAGACAAAATAATGTCATCATTCAAAGAAAACCAAAAGATAGTAAGCCTGGTGGTGGCATCATAGAGAGAAAAGAGTTGAAGTTAGAAGAAAGACCTGATTTAGAAGGAATGATGAGAAACTTGAATTTGAACAAGTTGAATTTCAAGTGCTGATAGAACATCTAGGTAGTAATATCCCTGAAGGCACCTGGAGATTCCAGGCTGATTCATAGGAGAAAGTGAAGAAGGTCATATAGACTTCAGAGTCATCTGCATAGAGGTGATAGGTATAAATAATTGAGTGGAATGAGATTGACAAGGGAAAAAGGAGTTGTTTCACAATCACATGGT
Organism: Petaurus breviceps papuanus; assembly: GCF_028583685.1. Lineage (NCBI taxonomy): Eukaryota > Metazoa > Chordata > Mammalia > Diprotodontia > Petauridae > Petaurus > Petaurus breviceps. Next base: position 10,614,196 of record NW_027186320.1, read on the forward strand.
CACAACATATATGGTTCATAAATTCTAGCCCAGATTGGCTAGAACATACAACTGTCTCTCAAATTTGATCCTCTGTCTTCAGTTTCAGTTCATTGGAAAAGCCATTCCATCTAACACAAAAAATTTTACCTCTCTTTTTCTGCCTTTCAGAATTAAAGAAAAAAGAATCATTTCTCTTCCTTTCAGGATTTACTTCAGGTACCATCTCTCCTATGAATCTTTCTTTGACCACAACATTTTTAATGTTTTCTTTTTTCTCTCTCATCAAATCATTTTGTGTGTTTCTCAATTGTATGCAGTATGTTTTCAAGGCAACAGTAAGTTCAAATTCCACATTTATTAGTTCTTTGCAAGATTAGATGCTTTGCAAATCATTTATTACTTAGTCTCAGTCTCCTCAAGTATAAAATTAGAATAATAGGATCTTTTTCACAGGGTTATGAGGATCAAAAGAAATTTTTATATCCATTAAATATATTTTATATATATATATATAGGATGTTTGTGTGTAATTTGTGTGTACATATATGTGATACATACATATATACATGTAAACAGAATATTTATATATTACTTAGTATGTGTTAGGTACTATTTATACATCTTTCTATCTATCTAGAAATGTAGTACTTTGCATACTTTAAAGGCTACAAAAACATTATCTGTTATCATAATGATACTGATGATGGTTATAGTGGGCTTTACTTCCATCAAGCCCTTAATAACGTAAACTCTATCATGACATGAACTGACTTTTTTTCATTCATATTCCCAGAATCTAGTAGATAGATAGATAGATAGATAGATAGATAGATAGATAGACAGACAGACAGACAGACAGACAGACAGGCAGGCAGGCAGGCAGGCAGGCAGACAGACAGACAGACAGACAGATAGATAGATAGATAAATGGATGGATAGATAGGTAGATAGAGAAAGAGAGAGAGGTAGGTAGATAGATATAGATACAGATATAGAAAAACACGTGTATATATGTATCTACATGCATACATATACATATATATGTATATATATATATATATATATATATATATATAATTTCTTTAGCCTTTCCTCTTCTTCTACATCCTCTGTCCATGTCGTCTATGTAATAACACTGAGAAGATGGTAATAATTCTATCTTTATTGCCTTCAGTGAATTATATAATTTGTTCTCAAGAATGCATGGATATAAATTCTTCAAAGAGTTTATTTCTTTTTTTGCTATCTTATATAGTTTTCTTTTTAAGCAGTTCAATTAAAAGTGAGTTAGGATTTTGAGTACTTCAGAGGATAAGCACTATAAAAATCTAACAGATCATCGAATATGGATTATAATTCAGGCAGAGGGAACATATGCAGTGAAAGATACTGAGAGAAACTCACCAGAAAAAGGTTATATTCCCTATCTGAAGTGATTTTTTTTTAATATGCTTTAATATAAAAATTGTTCTAGGTCACAGTGAAACTGAAATTAAACATTTTTTTCTGATGTCAAACAGAGGTAATGTTTATGTGCTTAAGACAGAAACAAAGAGATGATATGGAAGTAATTATTTGTAACCCTTATAAATTCTGTACATACTTATTCAACTTCCACAGCCACTCAAATCATTAATCTACCAACTCTGAAATCAGGTCCCCTAGAGCAAGGCGGGCTTACTATACCCCACCCTCCCTCAGGTTTCTAGGGAAATCTTATAGAGCAATACAGTTCTCCTAATGCTATAAACTAGAGTTGTCATTCTGGTGTGTTCTGCACAATACCAATTGCAAGTTATATTTAACATTCCCTGATATCATTGATTGGCACAGTGATTGGTGTGCCAGTGTCATTTAACCAATGAACATCAATTAGCTTTGACAAAAGAATATTTCCTGAGAAGATATAGCTTGAACAACAGTACAAATATTTTCTCCCAATAATTGAGGGCACACTCTTTCCTATACCATGTCATCTTGGGGAGAGTGGGCTCAAACTTAAAGCAAATATTACAAAGCATTTGCCTCCAGAACAATCACTTCTGAATAGAGCACAGGTGATAGACAAGTTGCTCTCTTTCATTTGCTTTTGATTCACTGCTATATTGAATCAGGCAGGTCACTTGGGGAGTTTTTCTTCAGTGGGCCCAACTATGCACAAACTATAGTCTAAACTCCTTTCAGTAGACATCTAATAGCTGGCTTTTCAGATGCTTTGAAGTCTCACCCACACCATATACAATACCCCCTCATCTAAAGCAATGAAGAATAAGCAGAATAGAGACAGAAGAAATATCACAATGATGTGTACATGATTAATTCTGAGCCAGAAGAGAAGAGTAGGCCACTAAACATAGCTCTCTCTAACCACCTGGAAGCTTGCAGAAGACTGAGACTCCTTATTCAAATGTAGCCAAGCAGGAAAATTAGTGATTATTATAATAGGTAAGTACTTTTTGCAATGCACCTGAAGTTCATACTTAGCAGTCAATCAAGAGTCCTTTTATTCCTGCCCCCCCCCCCCCCCCAAGTAGGCAGACAGAAACAGTTGTAGAATAGTTTCACGTTCTCTGAACTGGATAGCACTACTCCACAGGATCATGCATTTCTAGAAGAAAGCTCCAGAAATCTCTCTCTATGGCGTGGCAATAGGCTGTGCATGCTGAGTATTCTCTAAGGGCAGTGGATCCATTGACCAGTCACTTGTTGCATGAGTATACTTAAGTAGCTATTTCTGAGGAAAATTTTTATATTGATCGATTGATTTGGTCTATCTTTTTTTGTAAACTCACCTAGACAGTGTTTCTCCAATGTCTATTAAGAATTTTAAAATGCTGGTTGTATTGAAATGAATCTAAATAAATAAATGTAGTGATAACTATTTAATTGCTTGTATAAGTATGCATTCATAGATGGCTATCAACAAAACTGTGTGTGAAATTAAAAATTCTTTCATACAATTATACCCCTCATTAAACCTAAATAGTCTGAATTTGTCCCAAAGACAACTTATATTTTCTGAACATTCTCCTTTCCTTTCCTTCCCATTACTGGTTACCTCTTTATAAAAAAAAATGTGTCTGACCTGTTTCCCATTTTGTAAGGCTATAATCTCCTTATTGGCACATTAATTTATGCTATTGGCTGCTATTAGGTGAATGAATTACTGTTTATTTGATCAGAAACCTTCTGGTCAAATGAGAGAAATGTTTAAAAGTGCTTTGCAAAAAAAATGCTACATATTATTATTTAAATATTTTCATTCTTTGCTTCATAATAACACCTTTTCAATGATACAATACTTCAGAAGTATCTAAGGTTTGGCTATTACAAAAGCTATGTAGATAGAAAAGATTTTTAGAGCCTCATGATGGCCCTTTAGCATTTCTCACAAGAGCCAAATTCACATATGTTTAACACATAGTGATTTAAGACCGACTCTATGTAATCGTAAGGGAAGCAAAATAGGAAAAGGATTTATTATTTAAACTTTAAAGTTGATTTAGGGTGGGGATGATGTTTAAGTAGCTGTTTAATCAACTAAACACTTTGCAAGCAGAAATAATATAATAATCTTATAACAGCACCATGTTGAAAGTTTATGACTAAAAACAGTAGAGATTTCTTTCTTAGCTAAAAATCTGACTGAGCAACACAAATAATACTCTTCCACAAAGTGTTTCACCAAAGGTGTTCATTCCAATAAGACTATAGTGAAAGAATATCTAGCAGCTTGTATTAAATAATTCCCCATGTGAACACCTGAAAGCAAAACTTATAGTTGCAAAGGAATCTTCTGTGCATCATAATCAAATCTATGCTGACTCATCTTTTTTTTCTATGCCATTTCCCTCAATGATCAGAGGACATATTTGTACTTCACTGAGAGACTCATGAACAGATTAACATTTCCACCTTCTCAAATGGAAGTTCAAAGTAAATGAATCATACATTGGATATAAAGACTAAAGAGGATTAAGTGAAATTGTCCAAAGTATTTCATGAAACTAATAGCAAGAAAATCATACAATTTGAACTTACTTATATCTTGTAATTTTTTTTAAGAATTTCATTTCTATAGAAGAAAAAGGAAATGTTTTAAACAGAGGTGTCTGTGACACCAGGAGTCTTCTCACTTTCTCAGAAGTTAAAAAAAAACCTCCTTGTCTACAAAATATTCTCTGAGCAGTTATAGCTATGAAATGGAAATTATTTTGTGCACTTTGTAGATTAATTCCACTGTATGTGTTCAAGAAACGGATTTCTCACAAGACTATATAAAAAGAGGGAAAATTAATACCATAAGGGTTTGGGAAGAATGACTATTTCCTACCCACGGAACTTGCTCTCACTAGAGTCACTGAAATCCTCCTGGTGAGTGAGAATCACACTTAAAGTTTAGCATTTAACCTTGCTGAATGTTATTCCATGTATAACATTGTACTGAGGTCAGGGAAAGAAGTAACTGAAATTCAAGAAATAGGAAATCACAAAATGTTATAAATCACAAGGATCTAGAGATAGTCTAGTCCAGCCACTTCATTTTATATATGAGAAAATTGAACCTAGAGAGACTAAGTTACTTACTTAAAGTCACATAGATAATCAGTGACAGAGGTAGACAGAGAACCCTGATTTCATGATATCTACTTTTGTGTACTTGCCACTTCCAAATTCTCCCTTTAACCACAGAGATATATGATGAGAAATCAGAACTCAGTAGAACATATTTTCCTCAAAGACACACATAAAATAGTACCAATATTTGTTATATTTTGCTTAAATTTTTAAAATTCTTAAATGCTAACCATGTTAGCAATGGATTTTATGTTTTTTTTTTCTTTTTTAGAACATGATCTCAAGGAATAGGGCACATTATTAGATCTACTTTACACAATGAAAAATAGTTGTTTAATATTACTTGATTTGATGGTACTATCAGAGGAAAACTTTCTATTGGCTATAAATATTAGAGAATTAAAGTAGAGTCCAGGAACCAAGAACAAGAATAACATATATGTGTGTATGCATATATGTGTGTGTGGTAAGCTTGTATATGCACATATATGTATTATGCACACATGGGTACATGTATGTATGTATTTTTGTACACAGAAGATCTTTGTGTATTCCAAAGAAGAGAGTAAAATAAGGTAGCTCACTTTGTTGCAAATCAAACTATAGAATTCTTTTTTGGGGGGATAAAGAGGATCAAAATGTGGAACAAGAAGAAGACAACAAATTCAAAACTCTTGCATCAAAAATCTCCAAGAAAAATATAAACTGATTACAGGTAATGGAGGAGTTCAAGAAGAATTTTGAAAACCAAATAAGAGAAGTGGAGGAAAAATTGGGAAAATAAATCAGAATGATGCAAGACAATCATGAAAAAGGATTCAGATGCATGACTGAAGAAAATAACACCTTAAACAATAGAATAACTCAACTGACAAAGGAGGTCCATATGAATGAACTTTCCCTCAGATGCTTTATGAGAAAGAAGGCAGAACAAAGATGGGGTGGAGCCAAGATGAGAGATGAAATGCAAAAACTTGCCTGAGCAGTTCCAAATTCCCCTCCAAACATCTTTAAAATAAAATCTCAAAATGAATTAAAAAGTGATAGAACATACAAAAGATAAGGTAAATTGTTTTTCTAGACCAAGACAACCTAGAACATCATCAAGAAAGGTCTGACTCATCAGAGTGAATGGGGACAGAGTTCAATGGAGGCAATGCTTAACAAGAACAGCAGCAAGCCTTTATTTTTTAAATTTTTTAATGCTTTATTAACTTCTGATTTACATCATTCTTTTCCGCCAGATTTTGAGTTACAAATTTTCTCCCCATTATTTCCCTACCCACCGCCCCAAATTAGCAGTCCAACAGGATATCCCCTCTTCCAGTCTGCTCTCTCCCATATTTTCTCCCATATGCCTTTTGACGTTTCCAGTGGATCTGTATGCCTCAGAGCCTGTATATCTTATTTCCCAATTACATTTAAGATGGTATTAATAAAGGTATATATATATATATACATATATATTTGAATATTTGATTTTAAAACTTTGAATTTCAGATTCGTTCCCTTCCTTCCTTGTCACCCATCCTTACTGGGAAGATAAGCAGTTCAGAATAGGTTGTACATGTATGGCTAATGTAAAACAATAACTTAGTAGATATAATGTAAAAGACTGACTATATATCCCTCCCTCATATCCCACCTCCCACTTGTTCTATTCTCTTCTTTGATCTTCTCCCTTTTCAAAAGTGGGTGCTTCCAAATTCCCTCCCCCCCAGCCTGAACTCCCTTCCATCATACCCCCTCTCATCTCCTTCCCCCCCTACTCTCCTGGAGGGTGACATACCCTATTTAGTGTGTATTTCACACCCTACTCAAGCCAAACTCAATGGGAATAAAGTTGACCCTTTTGCCTTCCTATTCTTCCCCTCCATTGTAACCCTTTTCCCTTGCCTCTTCTGTATGAGATAATTTACCCCATTCTGTCTCTCCCCATCTCCTCTCATTTTATTCCTCTCATCTCTTAATTTCACTTTTTAAGTATCATCCCTTCCTGTTAAATTGGTCCTGTGCCCTCTATCTATATACCTGTAAACATCTAAACACACATTCACATATGTATTCATATGCCCATATACCATTACATATATATTTTTAATCCCTTCAACTACTGAGAAAAGTTTCATAAGTTACAATTATTGTTTTTCCCTGTAGGAATGTTAATAGTTCAACTTTGATAAGTTCCTTATGATTTCTTTTCCCTGTTTACCTTCTCATGCTTCTCTTGCTTCTTGTATCTGAATGTCAAATTTTCTATTCAACTCTGGTTTTTTCAGCAAGAATGCTTGAAAGTCCTCTATTACACTGAATGGCCATATTTTCCCCTGAAACATGAAACTCAGTTTTGCCGGGTAGATGACTTGGTTTTAATCCCAGTTCCTTTGACCTCTGGAATATCATATTCCAAGCTCTTCAATCCTTCAGTGTAGAAGCTGCCAGATCCTGGGTTATCCTGATTGTGTTTCCACAATATTCAAATTGTTTCTTCCTGGCTGCTTGTATTATTTTCTTCTTAATCTGGGAATTCTGGAACCTAGCTATAATATTCCTAGGAGTTTTCTTTTTGGGATCTTTTTCAGGAGGAGATCGGTGGATTCTTTCAACCTCTATTTTGCCCTCTGGTACTAAAACATCAGGTCTGTTTTCTTTGAGAACTTCCTGGAGGTTGATTTCTAGGTTCTTACTTTGGTCATGGCTTTCAGGTAGTCCAATAATTTTAAATTATCTCTCCTGGATCTATTTTCCAGGTCAGTGATTTTTTCCCATGAGATATTTCACATTGCCTTCTATTCTTTCATTTGTTTGGATCTGTTTAACAGCATCATGATTTCTCATAAAGTCATTAACTTCCATTTGCTCCAATCTAATTCTGAAGCAATGATTCTTCTCATTGAGCTTTTGAGGTTCTTTTTCCATCTGGCAAATTTGGCTTTTTAAGGCATTCTTCTCCTCATTGCCTTTTTGGGCCTCCTTTGCCATTTGAGTCAGTCTGTTTTTTAAGGTATTATTTTCCTCAGTCAGGCGGTTGACTCTCATTTCATAATTTTCTTGCATCATTCTCATTTCTCTTCCCAATTTTTCCTCCACTTCTCTTATCTGCTTCTTAAGGTCCTCTATGGCCTGTAACCAGCTTGTATTTTCCTTTGAAGCTTTTGGTGCAGGAGTTCTGACTTCATTGTTTTCCTTCTATTCCATGCTTTGCTCCTTTTTGTCCCCAAAATAGGAGTGTAATTTTGGAATCTTCTGTCTGCTTTGTTTCCTTTTCCTGACCATTTTGCCAGTCAATTACTTGACTTTTGGGCTTTTTGCCACAGTAGGACTCTGCCACCAGACAGGGGAGCTTTTGTCCCAAAAGCTGGGGTTTTCTCAGCTGCCGGAGGTATTAGACGGGGGCCTTCTCTGAGGTGTCCACATGCTCTGGCAAGCTGGACACACACCCCAGGACCTCCACCCTAGACTCCAATCCAGATCCAACAGGTTAAAGCAAGAGCGATTACCGCTCAGACTGGTGCTTGGTCCCCCTACACTCTGCAGGCCAGGAGCCGAAGCTGCCAAGTGGCTCTGGCTGGCTGTGTCAGTGTCTCAGCGGCTTCTCGCCCCGAGGGTAAAAGCCACGCACTCCCACTTACTGGTCCCAAAGTCCAGACTGCACTGACTTCTCACTTTGTCCTTCACATCTATGTGCTGATAAATCTGGAAAAGGCCACAGTTGCTGCTGATCTGGAGTCCCTCCTGCTGTCAGCTGGTCAGGCCCACCCTGGGGCTAAAGCCTTGGTGTGGGGCTGGGCTGGGCTCCCAGAGCTCTGCACTGGCCAATTCCTGCCTGCTTGCCGGGCTGTCCTCCGTGGGAGGTTAGCTTCTCTGTGTCATTTTGTGGGTTCTGCAGCTCCAAAGTTTGTTTAGAGTACCCTTTTTACATGGATTGGGGAAGGTGGAACCTGGAGCTGCAGGAAGGTCGTGCTTCTACTCCGCCATCTTGCAGCAAGCCTTTAGGGCAACAGAATTAGCAGTAGCAGCTTCCAAAACTCTCAGCCCACAGATAGTTAGAGGTTTGAATGACTGATCAAAAGAAAAATACTCAGGTCTGTTTGCTGGCACTGGGTATGGGACTCTCTTCATTTACCAATGCTCAGATGCAGTGTACAGTCCTGGGTCACAGTCCCAGTGTGAAAAGGAACATTACCATATCACAGCTTGAAGGCACAGGGGAGCAGAGACATTGGTCACAGTTCCGTGGCAGAAATGTATTTGTGGTTACTCACAGATCAGAGAATAGACCAGGCCAGTAGGAAGCACACCTTTCCTTAGATTATACCACTAAAAGAGCTGCCAAAAAATTCTTTGGACAACACCTCTTCCACTCCGGGAACAAGGCCCAGCTTTAATAAAAAATTAAAGTCAATGAATAAGCTGGATAAATAGGAAGAAGAAAAAGAACAATAGAAAGTAACTATGGTGAAAGGGAAGATCAAAACAGAGACTCAGAAGAAGACAACAGTCAAAATTACTATATTCAAAGCCTGAAAGAAAAATCTTAATTGGTCTCAGGCCTAAAAAGAGCTGAAAAAGAATTTTTAAAATGAAATAAGAGAGGTAAAGGAAAAGTGGAAAAAGAAATGACAGTGATGAAAGAAAGTCATGAAAAAAAGTCGAGCTTCCTAAAGGAGGCATAAAAAAAAACACTAAAGAAAACTCAGCATTAAAAAAGAGAATAGACCAAATGGTAAAAGAAAAACAAAATCTAATGAAGAGAGGAACTCCTTAAAAAGCAAAATTGGTCAAATAGAAAATGAGGTACAAATATTCACTTAAGGATACAAACCTAAAAAGGTAAAAATTGGCCAACTGGAAAAGGACCTACAAAGGAGATATATTTTATTAATTTTCCTGGACTTGTGTTTTGTCATCTCTTGTTCTATAATATTTCTTCATTTTCATTGTTTTCTATTTATACCCCTAGTTTTAATTTCCTGTTTGATACTGCCTCCCATGTATAGGATCTACCCTCTTTACTCTTGGATGGAATGTATAAGGCCTATTTTATCCAGACCTTTATGTTCTGAGCTTCTGTTGATAGCTTCCATTTACTTTTCTGTATCTATATTTAGAAAGATGTCAGGTCCCTTTGATCATTCTCAATCAGAGCATTTTATTCTTTAGGATCATCTGGAATACCTAATGTCACGAAACTATGATTTTCTAACCCCTTTACAACTTCTTTATTGTAGTATCCTAGGATTTCTTTCTCCCCAAGAAGAGAATACCTCGGGCTCTAGATATCCCTAGCTTTTCCGGTCAGAGCTATGGCAGGTTATCAATATTTTTGCCTGTACTCTTCTAATATTCCCATTGCGACTTCTCTCCCCATGATGGAATCCTAATAAAACTGCCCCAGCCCCAATATTCTAACTTCCTTATAAGCTCCACTGAACTGCAGGCCCAGTACCCTCACCTAGCCAATCACCCTCCCCCCAACACACACACGCAGACATACTCAATATCCTGACTTTTTCATATATGCCTCACTGCTCACTAGACCAACAAGTATGTCCAAGAACCCATATTTCTCATAAAAAGAGCAGACTTATCCATGTGATGGAATTCCAGTCTAGGTATTAGCTAGTGACTCTAGATAGGCTCTTTCCCCAGACCCATTCATCATATTTCCCACAGAAACAGCTAGTATGTCCATGCACTCAACAACAACCACATCCATCTTGTCTCAGACATGACCACAATACTCAACCAATCAGAAAGCAGTACCACCAGGAAGCCCAAGCATGATATAGATCCCAAAACAAAAGAAGGGACATTACCTAAGTAGGCATCTGTGCATTAAAAGTGAAGAACTGACTTAGAATGAACTTATTATATAGAGAGACTTATTATAATGTCATTATCATGCATATATACTCTTCAAATAGTTTTTTCTGTCTGCCTTGTGAGTAATCACATGCACAGTTCCACTGTGGCTGGGACCCCTCTCCTAATCCCTTGACAAACCTTTCTTGCCTTTTTAATATCAATGATTTCTGTTATGTAATTGCATCTTTACCCTATTAAAATTCTATCTTGCTTTCTCTGAAGTTGCTGGTTCCTCTTGGGATTTCATGAGAGGCATCAATCTCAGTAAGTACCTAAACATGGATTAGAGGCATTCTGACTGAATTCTTTTAGATGGTTCCACCACAACACATCCTGAAATCGCAATAGTTTTTACCCTTACTGGGTAAGCAAAGGCAGTGATTCTGACCCTTTTAATGTTAAGAGAAGTTGAAGGCCTTCCATGCTCCTTAATAGGCCCATGTGACCTGCTTTGAGCTTTGGACCAGGCCACAGCTTGAGTCACATGTAGCCCATGGTGTGAGGAGTTTGTCAAATGGGTGGAGCAGGAAGGGTAGAGCAGGAAGAGGGATTGTGCCAGAACTGAGAGAGAGCTGAGGCACAGCAGTTAGTGTGAGTGAGAGAGGGAGGGATTTTGCCTAAGTAAGCTTGTTTGTTGGGAGGCCTAACTGAGGGAAGTCTTGGGGATACCAGAGCTGGTGTATTGATGATGTATAAACTTCTTTGTTACCATGGTGGAAATGGCTTTCTGGTATCTGAATAAATATCTTAGTTTCATCTTTGAGAGAGAGTTTGTTATATTTTGCAATTCAGTCCTGGAAATATACCTGCATATTCATAGCACCTGCTATGGGTATCACATTGGCGATATACCCCTCCACACTCAACTGTTTTTGGTATCCCTGAGTGGGCAGAGTTTAAACAACAGTTTTTGGAATACATGGGTAGGCAGAGTTGAAACACCAACACCTGTGGCTCCAGTTGTCTGGATATCTTTTTCACAGTGAAAAAAATTAGTATTGCTTCTTCTTCTTCTTTTTTTATTTCTTATGAGATACTTGTTAAAGTATATGATGGACAACTGGGTTCATCTATGACCTATCATGCTGCCACCTTAATTAGAAACCAGTAAATATATTTTGAATAAACACTAGTGGAATGTGAATATACATAGGATAGAATTAAATGGGAATATCAGGTACTAGAATGTACTTGGTTAATTACATATAAATTTACAGCTGTTCCCAGCCACCAGATTCTTTTTAGTAATGAGGGCATTAATGCAGGAAATCTCACATTCTCTTGGCATTTATATACTCAATCTAACAACAGGGAGTAACCAACAATGTCTTTAAAATTCTCAGAAACATATTACCTCTATCTCCCAAATGGGGCCTTTCATGAGTAGAAGTTGCCTTTGCTATTAATGCAGGGAAGTATGGACTTTAAAAAGAATTTATTTGTGAGCATAAAGGTAATCTTGATCATGTATTTACTCACTGAGATACATTGCCTTCTTCTATGACCTATGGGGTTTAAATGAATGTAAAATATGTAAATATAATTCAGTGTGATCAACTGTACAATTTGCTTAAATGAGTGGACTTTATTCATGATCAAATCATTTAAAGGATATAGATAGATAGATAGATAGATAGATAGATGGATGGATGGATAGATACATGTGCATGTATATTTGTATAAATATATATGCATTGTATTCATTTATAAATATACGTACGGAATATGGGTGTAGATGTAATATAGACATGCATCTGTTTATGCATGTGTGTATATAAACATGTGTTGTACACACATAAACACACAAACATGCATGCTCACACAATATGGGCTACATGCCTGTAGCTTTCCCAAGAGCTAGGATAGGTAAACCAGGCTAAAGGTTTGCCTCAAACTTTGCTTCAGGCACAATTCACTTGCCTAGACTTGTCTACTTGTTTAGACTTATTACCAGTAACAGTGAGTGTCCCAAATATTGGGTTTAGAAAACTTATTTAAAGTTTCCTCACTTAAAAAGTTATTTTCCCTCATTGGTTTTTATACTCACAACCTTTTAGGTGGTCATTGATGGCCAGAGGAATTCAGGAAACTTGGCAACTTGGCTTGTCATTGGCTTTTCCTCAAGGGCATCTATTGGCACTACATATTCAACTCCTCAATTCTAGCATCAACTTTTTAGGGACTCAGAGTTTTTCTGTCTCTCAGGCCTACAATTTTCAGTTGATAGCTCTGTTAGGTTCAACTCCCCATAATGAAGCGTTGACTCACCTTTTCCATTGCTTTTCAGTACCCATAGGGAAGCACATGGACACTCTAATGTCAATAGACCAGGTTATTTCCCTCTCATCCTTTTATTATCTTGCAGCTAAATTATTTCTACTTTAGAACTCTCTTACACTCTTAAATTATTTTCATGGATTCCTTACCTTGTTAATCTTTGGAAACTATATTGGACTATAGTGGACTAGAAACATGGGATCCATGATGTTTGCATCCCTCCTTCCTAACCCCTGTTGTAATATAATAAGGAAGGGTTGAAACAAATTATTTTTGATTAGTTTCAAGCTTTTTTCCTGAAAAAAAAAAACAGTTTTTTCTATTTAAAGACAAGTATTAGGGGGTGGCTAGGTGGTGCAGTGAATAGAACACCAGCCCTGGAGTCAGGAGGACCTGGGTTAACACAAAAACTAGCTGTGTGACCTTGTGCAAGTCACTTAACCCTGATTGCCCTCTGAAAAGCAAAAAAAAGGCAAGTATTCTACTTGCCATGCTATAAGTCTAATAGTAACTGAATGTTATTTTTTTAAGGTTCTGTAATTTTTTTTAATGAAAGATGTTACTTGAACAGCAAAAGAAGTGATAGATTTAATTAGTCTACATTATATCACCATTGCAAAACTATGGGAAGCAAGTAAAATAACTATAATAAGAAAGAGAAGTTTGAGCAAAAGAAAAAGTAGGACAATAATATGTGATTCTTACATTCGGTTTAAGTTTGACAAAACTTTGTACTTGGAGACCCCATTCTATGACACAATGTATTGACTCTGGGGAGGATCATACAGGTTCCCAGGGGCCACAAACACTCAGAAGTATAGAATTAATGCAGACCAAGAAATCCCACATTTAATATTGGAGCATTGAGGAAGAACTACAATACTTTAAGTCGAATATCAATAAAATGATGGGAAGTGTATTCAGTCAGGCCTGACTCAGGTTACTCTCTTGAGAATTAAAGTTTTATATTGAAACAAAATGAGACACATGCAGGTCATTCAATAGTTAACAAAAAAAGTGATTTATTAAGCCATAGCAAAAGACTATTCAATAGAGCTAAGCAATTCTGATACCGTGAATAGATTTGGCTAAGTTAATGTTCCTTGCCTGAGAATTATACACTATGTTCCACTAGCCAAGCATCAGAAAACAGACCTGGAGCTCCTAGTACCTCCTTTGTACTGAGGTGATGAGCAAGTAACTTCAGTAATTGGAATCTTAAGTTCTCTCCTTTACCAACCAAGCCTCAAAATAGGTCACAATAGCTAAGAAAAAGGAGGAGGAGGAGGAGGAGGAGGAGGAAGAGAACAACAACAGACTAGCAAGGATAAAAGTTATTGGAATATTGCCATGGTCACAGAAAAACATGTACAAAAATAACATGGGGGAAAAATGTGTGCCTGTTTTATGATCAGTACTATTGGATGGAAGATGTGCATCAATATGAAAACACATTGATGGAGTAATAATGCATATTGATTAATCTTAAGTATTTCAATATGAATCTCAAGAATTATCAAAGACAAGTAATTCACCCATTAAAAAACAAGCTAAGATCATTTAAAAGAATATAACACCTTATAGTGAAACTAATGAAAGCCCATCATAATCTAAATTCAACTTCTCATGTGTAATGCCAAGCAAAGGCAACTTCCCAAGGTTCAAAATAACAGCATAGCTGCTCTCCATTTTATTCAGTGACAAATTAAGAATAGAGAAAATAAAAATATAGCATAATTCAAAATACAGCATTCACCAAGTGTCATTCAATAATGTCCAAGTACTGCTCCACCCCTATACATTACATTCATTTAGTCAATGACAAAGTCCCTCATCTCAAATAGAGATTAGTTTCCAAACATAAACAAAGTACATTCTTTTGGTCAGTCACAGAGCACAAAAGAGTCAAAAGTTTCCCACCCCTGGATCACAATTGAAAAGGAAATTTACCCCAGAGTTACAACAAGCTTAAGCATAGCATTTAGTACCCAAAGAGAGTTCTTTTCTTCATCTTGACCCAAGGCAAGTTCTCTGCAATCTTTGTTCCTGGGGAGATGAAGCTTAGCAAGACCACAAGATACATTGCCAGTGTCCTCATTAATTCATTTTCTGTCTGTAGAACAGTCCTAGGACCCCTGAAAACATCAGCAAAACCCTCTTTCAGGAGTTCTGTAAACATACCACAAGAAAATCCTTGGTTTAGTAGAGAGAAGTAGAATGAGATAAATTATCTCACATGAAAATGTGAGAAAGACCTATTATAGTGGAATGGAAGATGGAACAATGGTTGATAGGCATTCCTGGAACCTTAATCTCATCAGTATTGGCTCAAAGAGGGAATGCTATACATAATCAGATGAATATAGAACTCTATTTTACCCAACAGGGATGTAGGAGAGGAGGAGATTAAACTAGAGGAGAGGGCTAACAGAAGGTAGGGCAGATCAGGGTATGTGGTATACAGAAGCAAAACATTAGTGATGTGGGAAAGGAGAAAATGAGAGAGAGCACAAATAGGAGGAAGAATAGTATGGAGGAACATAAACAGTGATCTTGAGAGTGAATGTGAATGTGATGAATTGTTCCATGTAACAGAAGTGGATAGTAGAGTGTATCAAAAATCAGTATCCTATAATATGTTACTTTCAAGAAATACATTTGAAGAAGAGACACACAGAATAAAGAAAAACCTGGAAGGACTTGTGTGAACTGATGTAAAGTGAAATGAGTGAAACCTGGAAAACACTGTACATATTATCGGCAACACAATGTGATGATCAACTATGAATGACTCAGGTTTTCTCAGTAACACAATGATGCAAGACAAGTACAAAGAACTCACAAAGGAAAATGCTATCGATATTCAAATAAAGAACTGTTGTCTTCTGAATGAAGATCGAAGCGTTTTTTTTTTTTCATTTACTTTTTTCTTTCTCCTGGTTTTATAATTTTTGATCTGTTCCTTCTTCCATGACTATGATGAATATGGAAATATGTTCTACATAATATCATGTGTATAAACCACCTCAAACTGCCTACCATTTTCAGAAGAGGGGAGGTGAGAAAATTTTCAATTCATAATCTTTTAAAAATGATTTATAATGGTAAAGAAATTATATACGATTTAAAGCAAAGACAAAATAATTGACTTGATTAGATTTTTTAAACTATGTTATGTTACTAGCCATATTTGGCTTTATTTGGACATCAGGATTTATACAATTGTATGCAGTTTCACCCCCAAGTCTGCTACATGTTGGACATCATCAAGATAGTGAACACAGAGCAAATGCATTTATGGAAGAGGCAAAATGAAGTTGGTGGGTCAATATAGATTACAGGATAAGTACATATAACCTACTTTCCCATAGCTTTCTTTTAGCAGCCACCACAAAATTCTACTCTAGTTTGGTCACATAGTCTTTTGTATGATGAACATTAACAGTGTACTGTTCTCAACTATATTTCTTGGGGAAAGCATGATGTCTCATAATAGGCACTTTTTTTTGTCTTAACTTGCATTCTTTTTCTTCCTTTTATTTTCTTTTCCTAGAATCTCCGGAAATGTTGTATGGTTTCAATAACCTTTGGCTCATGGAGTTTAATGTGCCATCTGTTACTAATAAAACCACTGCCATGCATGACTTACACACGAATGAGGCATCGGAGTTCACCTGCATTTTTGAGGCCTGTCTGGATGATTAGGTTGGCCCAGATTCAGCACAGATTAGCCTAGCCAGTTATTCAATTTATTATAACCCTGTGATGGTGAGAGCAAAAGTTGTACTTGGGGATAAACTATTGGCAATTGCTGGATGGGCTTTTGACATATTATCCCTCCAAAAAATTGTTCTTAAAGACATTGGATCTATGTGTCCCCAACTTGTTTCTCAAGGTTAAAGCTATTAAGTTCTGTCTATATGATGGAAAACCACCAGATCAAAAATCATTGGATTCAGTACTTTTAGTTCCCCAAATATTTGATTCAGATACCAGTAGTAGTTGATTGAATCATGTCTGCCCTTTAAAATAGCAGGGAAAAAAAATTAATTGTCTGCACAAGAAATGATTTGAGGCTCACATGAAGGCACAGTCTTAGACACATCAGAATGAGTACTACTTTTTATATATTTACTAAGAAATATGATTCCAATAGTTGTTGCATTTGAAATACATTTTTCAGTGCCATATATACTGATATTATAATACTAATAATAATAGTAACAACCATAACTAGCTTCTTATTGCATATTAACACCTACAAAAGACTTTACAAATATATTTCATTTTTTCCTGACAACATTTCTGAGAAGTAAATGCTATTATTACTCAATTTTACAGATAAAAAAAATAAATGATTTGCATAGGATCACATAGATAGTAACAATTTAAACATAGATTTCAACCTACTTTTTCTGGCTCTTTACTATGCTGCCAGATCCACTGACAAATATGTGACAGAAACTACCTTATACCTATTTTGTCATCACAATGTATTACTAAAGTCAAGAATACAGAACGTCAGAGAGATAAACTAACTTACTAACATTTAGATAGCAACTAAATCTTTTGTCCATACAAGAGAAGCAATTCAATATAACAAAAAAACTGATGATGGAGTCAAGATGACTTGGGTTCAAGTTCTGTCTGTGGTATATTAGCTGTGGTATCATAGACCAATAACTTCTCTGTACCCTAATGGATACAAGAATGAAAAAAGCATTAAGTTCTAGTACTATACAAAATATGTACTAAACGTGAATGATATTTTTTGAAGAAGAAGAAGAAAGCTCAGTTCACATTCTAATAAAGGGAGAAAACACACATAGGATTTTGTCAGATAAAGGGATCCTTAGGATCCTGTAGCACAGCAGAGGGTAGTGTATGTTCTTTAAGATCATTTTTATCAATATCATATACATTACTGAATCATTTTTCAGTGCCAATGTCTTTAATAGCTACAGAAGCTCAAAAAGAACTTATAAACAGAGTTGTCAGTTTAATTCCATAAGAGTTATTCCACTGGATGATAATTATAGTGTCTTGACTGTAAGCCGAGCCAAGAGTGGGAAGAGGGAAGGGATCTCAGACTTCCTTCTATAATAGGTGTCCTTTGGTGAAGGTTGGTAGGTGGGTTTGGGAATGATGTACTCCTTCTAGTAAATGGTTATTCCCTGAGTACTGAGGTTTGCTATCCAGGCTATGAAGTTACAAACAAGTCATTGATCTAAATAGTTTGAGGAAGATTACATGAATCGGCTTTTTTTCTCTTATTTTATTTTTTCTCAAATATATATATAATCAATTTTTAAATTCCTTTTTTATTTTAAGTTTCAATTTCTCTTCCTCTCTGTTCTCCCTCCTCCTTCTTTCAGAAGAAAATAAATTCAATATAGATTATATATGTGTGGTAATGAAAACATATTTCCACATTAGCAATGTTGCAAAAGAAAACACAAACCAAAGCAAACAAACAAAAAAAAAAACAAGAAAAAATACAAAAGTAAGAAAAGAAAAAGTTGGGTAGATCCAAGATGGTAGAGAAACAGCAGGGATTCACCTGAGCTCTCCCAAGTTCCTCTCTAAATCACTTTAAATAATACCTCAAAACAAATTCTGGAGGGGTGAACCCATTAAAAGATAGAGTAAAATAATTTTCCAACTTAAGAAGACATAAAAATCTTGCAGGAAAAGCCTATCACACTAGGGTGAGATTGACAGAAATGATTGATTCTCAAACTCTTAGCACACAAATAATAATGGAAAACTAGCACACCAGAGCTTGAAGGTAATGGAGATCAGGGCCCAGGTCACAGTTCCAAGGCAGAAAAGAGTGCTTGTGGTTACTCACAGACCAGAGTACAGGCTAGTAGAGTACTAAACACACCTTTCCTTAGATCATACCATATTGGAAGAACTGGAAGCAGACAAACCCACAAAACTAACTCTGAAAACAGTTATATAAGCCTCTCCAAAAATGAAACCCTAAATACTTGGACAGTACCCCCTTTACCTTGGGAGAAAAGCCCAACTTTACTATAAAACTAAAAGTCAAAAAATAGGCTAGAAAAATGGGTAAATTACAAAAAACATCCTTCTGACCATAGAAAATTACTAAGCAAAAGATAAAATCAAAATAAAATTCTCAGAAGACTACAACAATATTGAAAATGCTACATTCCAAGCCTCAAAGAAAAAGTGTGAATTGATTTGAGGCCCAGAAAAGGAACTCCTAAAACAGCTCATTTTTTTTAAATGAAATAAGAGAGGTAGAGGCAAAATTGGGAAAAGAAATCAAAATGATAAAAAAAAAAAGAATCAAGGGCTTATTAAAGAAAACACATGCAAAAAAATGACCACAAAAACAACTAGAAAAAAAAGCAGATAAGGTCAAATGGTAAAAGAGGCTCAAAAATTCAATAAAGGGAAGAATGCCCTAGGTAGATAGAACCCACACTAATAAAGTAGAATTGGGCAGGCAGAACCAAAATGGCAGTGTAGAAGCAGTAAAACTCCTTGAGCTCACCCTATAACTACCTCAACACCTATAATATATGATTCAAAACAAATTTTAGAGCTATAGAATACACAAAGTGACAGAGAGAACCAAACCTCCTGCTGAAGGTATCCCAGGAGGCAGACAGGAAGGGTTCATTGCAGTGTGATGTCAGTAAAGCCCAGGTCCATGTGAGCCCATGCTTTTAGCCCCAGGGTGGCTCTGACCAGCAGTGGCTAGAGTGGATTTCAGGAGAATGGATCACCATCAGCTGTGTTGGTTTCCATAAATATCAACACATAAATGGCAAATACAAAGTAAAATGTCAGTGAAGAACTCTTCTGGGACTGGGGGACAGAGCATGGTTCATCCTCAGCCCTAAGAGCAAGAAGTGGAGGAGGCACCACGGATGTGCAGCAGCCTCCATGTGGCTACTTCAGACCGCCTGGCCTGAAGATAATAGGGGGACTAAGCAAACCTTCTGGGGGGGGGGGGATCACATCACTCTTGCTTTGACCTGCCTCTATCTGGATCCCAGTCTTGGATGGAAGTCCTGGGGTGTGTGACCAGTAAGCCAGAGGTTGTGGGGGAATATAGAGAGGATAACCAACTAATAGCTACAGCAGCTATGAAAACCCCAGTGATTTGGGACAAAGCTCTACTGCCTGGTAGCAGAGTTCTACAGTGGGAAAAAGCTCAAAAGTCAAGTAATTGAGTGGCAACATGAGCAAGCAAAGGAAGCAAAGCAAACACAGGAATCCAATTATAGATTTCTTTTGGGGAACAAAAAGGATCAAAGCATGGAATGGGAGGAAGACAACAAAGTCAGAACTCCTACACCAAAAGCTTCCAGGAATAACATGAACTGCATACAGGTCATGGAGGAGCTCAAGAAGGATTTTGAAAATCAAGTAAGAGAAGTGGAGGAAAAATTGGGAAAAGAAATGAGAATGATGCAAGAAAATCATGAAAAGAGCATCAAAAACCTGACTGAAGGAAATATCACCTTAAAAAAGATTAACTCAAATGGCAAAAGAGGCCCACAAAGGCAATGAGGAGAAGAATGCCTGAAAAAGACAAATTTGCCAGATGGAAAAAAATCTCAAAAACTCACTGAAGAGAATAATTCCTTCAGAATTAGATTGGAACAACTGGAAGCTAATGACTTTATGAGAAATCAATATACTATTAAACAGATCCAAACAAATGAAAAAATAGAGGGCAATGTAAAATATCTCATTGGAAAAACCACTTACATGGAAAATAGATCCTGGAGAGGTAATTTCAAAATTATTGGACTACTTGAAAAAAAGAACCTAGAAGTCATCCTTCAAGAAATTCTTAAGGAAATTTGTCCTGACATTTTAGAAACACAAGGCAAAATGGAAATGGAAAGAATTCCCTGATCACCTCTTGAAAAATATCCCAAAATGAAAACTGCTAGGGATATTATAGCCAGGTTCTGGAGTTCCCAGATCAAGGAGAAAATATTACAAGCAGCCAAGAAGAAACAATTTTAATATTGTGGAAACACAATTGGGATAACACAAGATAAAGCAGCTTCTACATTAAGGGATCGAATTGCTTGGAATATGATATTTGGGAGATCAACAGAGCTGGGATTAAAACCAATAATCACCTACCAAGCAAAACTGAGTATGGTGTTTCAGGGGAAAATATGGTCATTCAATGAAATAGAGGACTTTCAAGCATTCTTGATGAAAAAAAGTTGAATAGAAAATTTGAAATTCAAATACAAGAAATGAGAAGTTTGATATGGTAAAAAGGGAAAAGACATCATAAGGAACTTATCAAAGTTGAACTATTTACATGCCTACATGGAAAAATGGTCATTGTAACTTATGAAGCTTTTATCGGTATTAGGATAGTTGAAGGGAATATAAATGTTTGTGTATGTGTGTGTACACACACACAAACACACACACACATATATATGTAAGTATATATATGTATGTATGTATACATATATATGCCTATATAAGAGGGTCTATGTGCATAGGAATACATATGTGATTGTGTGCATATATGTGTACAAGTATACATAGACAGAGGGCACAGGATATATTGAATAGGAAGAGATGATATTTAAAAGGTGAAATTGAGAGGTGAGAGAGGAATATAATGAGAGGCGATGGGGAGAGACAGTATGGGGTAAATTATCTCACATGGAAGAGGCAAGGGAAAACTGTTACAATGGAGGGGAAGAACAGGAAGGCAAAAGGGAATGGGTCAACCTTACTCTCATTGAATTTGGCTTAGGGGGGTGTAACAGCAAGCACCGAGACATAGCCAGGGTGGCTGCCAACACAGTTTCTTAGATATGCTTTTCTAAAGGAAAGCATCTCAAAATGCATTAATAATCTTGCTTTAATCAATCAAACACATCATTTACCTAGTTCAGGGGGAAAAGTCAGCACCCTAAACTTCAGAGAATACAGACAGAAGTTACAAGAAGAATTTACAAGAAAACAGAAACATTTCAAGCAGACAGGCCTCCAACTGTCTGACTATTACATACACCCATACCTAGTCACAGTTACTAGAGAGGGAAGCATCAACATCTGGGTTTTCAAAGCTGGGTGGCTCTCAATCACTGCCCAGAGTCTCATCTGGTCAAATCACACAACACTTCTCAAAGTGAACCCCAAAACAATCCCTTAAATCATGGTTAATACAGCCTTCTCCTGGCTCAGAGAATGTAACAACCCTCTTGACCCACTGCCCAATCCCAAAGTATCTTCTGAAAAACAAGCCTCCTGCCACTGGCTCCAGGTGCCCTTAAGCCTATCAAAGGTCCTAGGGGCAGGGAAGATCTTAAATTCAGATTCCCATTACAGGAGGGAATGACATACACACTAAATTGGGTGTCTAGCCTTACAGAGTAAGGGGGAAGGGGATTAGAGGGGGGATGATGGAGGGGAGGGCAAGTTTGGGGTGAGGGTAGCTAGAAGCACACACTTTTGAAAAGGGACAGGGTCAAAGTAGAAAATAGAATAAGTGAAGGGGGAGGATAGGATGGAGGGAAATATAGTCAGTCTTTCACAATATATTCACTATGACAATGTTTTGCATAGGTACACATGTACCACCTATATTGAATTGGTTATTTTCCCAATAAGGATGGGTGATGAGGGAGGAAGGGAAAGAATCTGGAACTCAAAGTTTAAAATCAAATGTTTAAAAAAAATAATTATTATCATTATCATTATTACTGTTATTTTACATGCAACTGAGAATTAAAATATACAAGCACTGGGGTATGGTGATCCATCTTTCCCTACAGGAAGTTCAAAGGGGAGATGGGGGAGGATACAGGAGAGAGCACTTTGGAGGTGGGGGCGTACAGTGAGATTGCTGTTTTGGGGTGATGGGTAGGGGAAAGTTGGGGAGAAATTTTGTAACTCAAAATCTTGTGGAAATGAATGCTGTAAACTAAAAATAAACATAAAATTTAATTTAAATAATAAAGTTGGAGGATCATGGTTTCAAATTCTTCCTGATTAAAAAAATGGCAGAATTGGACAAGTTGAAAAAAGACATACAAAAATTCACTGAACAGGAGAACTCATTAAAAAGTGGAATTGGCAAATGGAAAAGGGGGTAGCAAAAGCTCACAGAAAAAAAAATAATTCCTTGAAAACTAGAATTGGACAACTGGAAATAAATGACTCCATGAGACATCAAGAAGCAATAAAACACTAGCAAAGAATGAAAAGAATATGAATGTGAAATATCTCATTGCAAACATAACTGGCTTAAAAATACCTCAAGGAGAGATAGTTTAAGAATTATTGAACTACTTGGATATCATATTCAAATAAAGATCCTAGACATCATCTTTCAAGAAATTATCAAGGAAAACTGCCCTTATATTCTAGAACCAGAGGATAAAATAGAAATGGAAAGAATCTGCATTTCACTTCTTGAAAGAGATCTCAAAATGCAGGAATAGAATAGCAAAATCCCAAAGCTCCCAGGTCAAGGAGAAAATATTGCAAGCAGCCAGAATGAAGTAATTCAAATATCATGGAGCCACAATCAGGATAACATAAGATTTAATATATTCTTCATAAAGGATCAGAGGGCATGGCATATGATATTTCAGGAGGCAAAAGAGCTTGAATAACAACGAAGGAAAACCTATTGAGCACAAGTGAGTATACTGTTTCAGAGAAAAATGTATATTCAATGAAACAAGAATTTCAAGCATTTTTGATGAAAATAAAGGAGCTGAATAGAAAATTTTATTGTCAAATGCAAGGCTCACGTGAAGCATAAAAACATAAATAGGGGAAAAAAAACATCAGGATATTTAATAAGGTTAAACTGTTTACATACCTACATGATAAGGTGATACCTCTAACTCCTAAAATCTTTGTCATTATAAAGTCAATTAGAAAGGGTATATATAAACAGAGGGCATGAATTGAATAATATGGTATGATATCTAAAAAAATAAATTAAATTAAATTAAGTAGTGAGAAAGACAAATTCACTGGGAGAAGGGGAAGATAGAAAGGGACAAATAATCACACATAAAAGAGAGTAAAATATATATAGTGGAGGCAAGCATGAGGTAGGTGGGCAGGGCAGGAGCCCTTGAACCTTATTGTCATCAGATTTGGCTCAAAGGGCAAATAACTTACACAGTCAGTTGCATACAGAAATCTATGTTGCCCTACAGAAATTAGAATGGAAAGAGTGTAAAAAGAGATAAAAAGGGAAGTGGATTAAAAGGTGAGGAACTGATAGAAGGAAGGGAAGATTGGGGGAGGAAGCAGTCAGAAAGTGGTTGAAGATATACAGGGTAAAAGTAGAATCACATAAACAGAGCAAAAATAGGGGTCAGTTAGTAATTATGATTCTGAAAATATTTTACAGCAAGTATCTTCGATAAAGGTCTCATTTCTCAAATATATAGAGAACTGCATCAAATTTCTGAAAATAAAAACTATTCCCCAATTGATAAATTATTAAAGTGCATGAACAGTTTATTTTCAGAAAAAAAAAGTAAAGAAAGTAATCATATGAAAAAAATGCTTTGAATCACTATTGATTAGTGAAATTCAAATAAAAGCAACTCTTATGGTAACACCTCTCAACTTTCAGGTTGGCAAATATGACAGAAAAAGAAAATGAGAAATGTAGATGGTGATGGTGATGTAGGGAAATTGAGATATTAATATGTTGTTGGTGGAGTTGTAAATTGATTCAACCATTATGTAGAACAATTTTGAAGTATACCATGGTTTTATTCTATGAAACTCTACATACACTTTGACCCGACAGTACCACTTTTTGTTCGATATTCTTATAGATTAAAAAGGGGGGAGATGACTTATATGGAAAAAATATACACACACACATTTATGTGTATGCATATATGTATATGTGTGTGAGTATATAAAAATATAGATATAGATTAGAGATACAGATATAGCAGGTCTTTTAATGGTAGCAAAGAATTTAAAATTGAAGGGATTCACCTCTATAGGTGAATGGCTGACCAATTATTTTATGTGGTTATGATAGAATATTATTTTTCCAGGGCAGCTAGGTGTCACAGTGAATAGAACACCGGCCCTGGGGTCAGGATGATCTGAGTTCAAATCCAGATTCAGATACTTGACACATTTACTAGCTGTTATCTTGGACAAGTCACTTAACACCAATTGCCTTGCCTCCCCCCAAACCCACCCCAAAGGATACTATTATGCTTCTATAAAAATGATAACAGAATGCTCTTAGAAAAAACTTGGAAAAACTTGCATGAACTGATTCAAATTGAAGTAAGCAGAATGAGGAAAACATTGCAAATAGTAACAGAAATAAATATTGTATGATGATCGGCTCTTAATGACCTAACTATTCTCAATAATAAAATGATAAAAGACAATTCTGAAGAACTTATGAGGAAAAATGCTCTCCATCTCCATATAAAGAACTAATGGAGTCTGAATGCACATTGAAGCTTACTACTTTTTCATTATACTATATTTTAGTCGGTTTTCTTTGAAAATATGGAAATATATTTTGCATGAATGTCCACATATAACCTATATCAAATTGTTGCCTTCTCAATGAAAATGAAGGAGAGATTTTAGAACCCAGGTTTTTTTTTTTAAATATTCAAAATTGATTTTACGTGTACATGGAGGAAAAGAAAATATTTGATAAAAATGTTTTGTTTTGTTTTGTTTTTTTAAGTGTGCATTCAGACTCTATTGATCTTTCTCTATAGGTGATGTTCTTTTTCCCCTCCCCAAACCCCCAGAAGGCCACAATAAAGTTTAGATATGTTTCTCTATAGTTATAGATATATACATACACATATTCAAATATAGAAATATACTTTCACATTCTACTCCTTATCTTTGTTTTTCTGTTTTTGCATATCTCTTGCTTCCTATCCCTCCTGTCTCCTCTACTTTACTTCTACACACTATCTTCCCCTCCTATTGTTTGCCTACTCCCCTTCAAGGATCCCTCCCCTATTCTCCCATTTACATAAGTCTAAACTCCCTTCTATATCCTTCTTTTACCTATTCTGTTCCCCTTCTCTCCAAAGATCTCTTCCTTGTCCTCCCTTGCCCCCAGTCTATGCTCCTACCATTTTATTTCTTCCAAATTTGGAAGACTTTTCTACTCTTCTAAATATATATATGCATTGTTCTCTCTAAAAACCATCCTGATGAAAGCAGGTTACCAGAACTACCAGCTATCCTCCTCCATCTAATTCTTCTATATCAATTCTTCCTTTTGCACCTCATTTGTATAAAATAATTACTCTATCTAGAGGTTGCTAAATGGTTTTACTTTTTGAATTCATGTCATATTCAGGTTTGCCCCAATCTTTCTTATGAGCTACCCAATTATTAATAAGAATCTTAGACATATTTTTTGAATTTATATATATAGCAACCAGTCTCTCTTTATGGATCCCTTAAAAATCAGTCTTTGATATGTACCTTATATATCTCTTGGTTCTTGTATGTCAAATCTTCTATTAAGTTTAGGATTTTTTAACAAGATTTTGAAAGTCAGAAAGTTTATCAAATGTACATTTTTTTTCATTCAGGATAATACTTAAATTGTCAGAGTATAGTATTTTTGACCAGAGCCCCAGTTCTTTTGCTCTTTGATATATTGTATTCCAAGACCTGTGGTCTTTTTCTGTCTCTTCTGCTAGGTCTTAAGTGAATCTAATTGTGGGACCACCATATTTAAATTTTTTTAATCTTAATGCTTTTAATATTTCATCCTTGAGAAGGGTAGTTTTAGAATTTGACTATAATATTCCTTTGAGCTTTTCTCACAAGATCTTTTTGAAGTGGTGATCAATGGATTTTTTATATTTCTACTTCCCCCCCCCCCTTTCTCTAATGCTTCAGGATGATTTTCTTTA
Organism: Petaurus breviceps papuanus; assembly: GCF_028583685.1. Lineage (NCBI taxonomy): Eukaryota > Metazoa > Chordata > Mammalia > Diprotodontia > Petauridae > Petaurus > Petaurus breviceps. Next base: position 10,640,823 of record NW_027186320.1, read on the forward strand.
ATTTTTCCTTGTTTTATTGTATCAAGATCTTTTTTATCATAATTTTCATTTAGTTTAATTATTTTTTGTTTTGTCTTCCTGATCAATTCTCCAAATATTTTTTTTTCTCATAAGATGTTTTACTTTCTCTTCTTTTTTTCAATATTCATATTTTGGTTAATTATTTCGTAATCTCGTATATTTTGACTGGGGTCACTTTGCCCAATTCCAGTTTTTAAGGTGTCATTTTCTTCCTTAAGATTCTGGATTTCCTTTTCTAATTGGTTGACTTTCCTTTCATAACCTTCTTATTTTTCTTGGATTATTCTTTTTTTTAGTTTTTCCTCCATCTCTCTTTATTGACTTTAAACCTGGAAAGAAAATCATTTGTGAACATAGACACAGTCATACTCCTGGGAGGAATTTGTCCTAATCCATCATTTATTTTGTAGCCCAAGGGATGAAGAAGCAGGCACAATAAGGAACAGAGCTAAAAGAAAGTAATTAGGAGACTGATTACTATGTAGAAAAGATTTATCTTTTTAAGCATAATCCAACACTGGATAATATCATCAGAATTTCCAAACTCAGACATAGTTATACAGAAATATTCATATGAATATGGTTAGTAATCCTGTATTAAGCCATTTAGTTTATCTATGTATTTGTAAATTACTTCAGCTTAAAAATTTCTCAAATGTGTTATCTATGCTTTATGTAAAATTTTTATATTAATGCCTTTTGTCTTTATACCAAAGTCTTTCTGCCCCTACATCAGCCTTTTAATAAATTTTAAAAAGCAAAAAAAAAATCTGATAGTGATCATATCTCACAGTATATACACTACTTTTCCCTAGTAAACCTTTCTCTCCACCATAAGTGAGGATATATGTTTCATTATCTCTTAATAGAGATTTTCATTGATTTAACAGTTATTCACAATTTGACTTCCATCTTGTGAACTTTTTGTTTATATTGTTGAATTCAATGTGTGTATGCATGTTGATATATATGCACTTGTATGAGAGTTTTCTTGGTTCTGCATCCTATGTTTTATCCAGTTTGTATGTTTATCCCCAAATTTCTTGAAATTTCTCATATTCTTCATTTTTCATTGTACAATAAGTTATTTTGTATTCATATAGCAGCTTTAAAAATAATCAATCACTTAGTTTCCAATTCTTTGCTATCACGAAAAGTGCAGAAATAAATATTTTATTTCATTTTGGAGCTTTGTCTCTACCTTTGACTTCTTTAAGATACATAGCTAATGTTATTGTAATGGCAAGCAAAGTTGTACTTTATTTCTCATTTCAGCTATTCAAGTACCTTTGAGATTTCCTGTGATGATTACATCAAATCTTTGTTGGAAACAATACACATTGTGTTGCATTAATAGGTCTAAGGGAGTTTGGAGACATTCTCTGACCTTAATAAGCCTAATATCATCACAGGGAACCCATAGTGGGAGGAAATTCCACTCCAAAGGAGTGGAACAGGAAAGGTGGAACAGGAAGGGTGGAATAGGAAGGAGCAGAGCATATAAAAGCTTTTGTGTGAGCTGAGACCAGGAAGAACTTAGAGAAAGGATGGTTGTGATGTCAGCACTCTGTCTGTTATTCCATCTGTTCTATGTTTCTGTTACTTTGTCAGACAGAAGCACTCTGTCTATTGAATTGTGTGACTTTGTCAGACAGAAGCATTCTGTTGATTTTTCAGAAAGAAAGTGAATTGAGAGATGATAGTGCTGGCAATGTTTGTGAAGATTGTCGTAACTCTACTAAGCTTAATGTTTGTACATATTGTTGTGCCTCTGTTTTGTTTTCCTAGAAACAGAAACCGTGAAGAGCTTGGAATGGAGCAGTCACTGTGAGCTGCAATCTGAGATGGAGAGCTGCCTAACTTTGAATCCAGGTAAGAGCTAGGAGAGTTGCCTACCTAAGAATCCAGGCAAGAGCTGGGAGTGTGGAAGAGGAGACATGGAGTTAGGAAGTCAGCTTCAAGTTAAGATGAAAGAACCTTTACCTGGGTACTCAGTGTTGATTGATTATCCTTACTATAACCTAAGGGTGAATGACCTTTGTACTTTTTACTAAGTCTTAAGGATGATTGGCTTAAGGATGCTTGGAAGCCAGTCTGGAATCAAGATGAAAGGAGACTTTGGCTTGAGTACTTTATACTGATTGATGAGATTGTGACTTAATGAGTGATGTGTTTTGTTTAAGACTATGTGGCCACATTAATAATAAGTTGTTATGTTGTTGTTATGCTATATTGTTATTGATGTTTTGCTTTAGTTTATTGCTGAATAAGTAGAGAGATTATATACTATGCAATCAGAACCTTAAAGTTATTCACAGTAGTAGTCTTCAAGATAGCTGTTTGTGATTGGCTTTACAGATATGTTTGTTAGATCAAAAGGTCTGGATAATTTATTCAATTATATTGCATAATTCCAAATTGAAATTGAGAACCATTGGACCACTCTGCACAATTCCATCAAGAATGTAATGAAATGTGCCTATCTTCTTACATCACTCTGTTCCCCTGTCCTTGCATCTATTCCCATCTTTGGATACACAAGGAGTTCCAAAAACTTCCACAAAGTTTTAATTTACTAAAGTTTCAAAGGGCTCTAAGCCTTTAAAATACTTTGTGTTTATATTTGGAACACCCTGTCCTTGGTAATCTTCTGGCTGTGAGATAAAAGTTCAGTTGTGCTATGTTGGATTTTGCTAAGTATTAGTGATTTGGAGCATGATTTCATGTAGTCATTTGTACTTTGAATTTTTAGCTCATAACCTTTCACCATGTATCTGTTGATGAAAGAATGGCATTTTTAGAGATTATGTTGATTCTCTATATGTTTTGGATATCATATTTTTTTTTTAATATTTTATAGTCAAGGGGCAGCTAGGTGGTGTAGTAAGAGTGCCAGCCCCGGAGTAGAGAGGACCCAGGATCAGTTCCAGCCTCAGATACTTAAGACCTACACAAAAAAAACTTGCCACGTAACCTTGGGTAAGTTACTTGACCCAAATTGCTTTTGAAAAAAATATTTTTATAGTCAAGGGGCGACCAGGTAGCACAGCGAGTAAGAGCACCAGCTCCAGTGTAGGGATGACCTGGGAATAGAATCCGGGCTCAGACACTTAGCACCTACCCACAAACACCTGGCCATGTAACCTTGAGCAAATTACTTAACCCCGATTGCTTTTTTAAAAAAAAGAATATATATATATATATAATAGTCAAAACCATGTTATCTTTTATAATCGATTGTATTCCTTGTTTATAATTGAAAAATACTGATCTAATTCTCTCCTAATTTAAAGATGTATCATTATATTAAGTTTATAAAGGCATTTTTAGTTAATTATAACATGTTCTGTAAATTTTTGAGCTAAACTTAATTTCTGCTAAGCTGCTTTCCAATTTTCTGAGCAATCTTTGAAAAGAAAGTTCTTCCCACAGTAATCTATGTTCATGGTCTTATTAAGCACGGCTATTAATAGCTTTTGTTTTTTTTTATATTTCTTGTTATTTATTTATTCTTTTCTACTGATCAACCATTTTCTGTTTTCAAAATGATTATTTGATAATATCTAATTCATTATCTTTTACAGATTTTAGTATTATCTTTAAATAAAAGATAAAAGATCTATCATTATTTCAAAATATGATGGTTTGAAAACATTCACAGTTATTTTCTGTGACCATATTCACCAGTGTGAAAATATTTCCTAAATTACCCATGATCCCATTATTAAAATTATCATATTATACATAGTCAGAATTCCAGACTGGAGCAATATTTTAAAAATGGATACATGCCACTCCTCCAGTACAAGATGGAAAGTGAGGTTAAGTTTTGTAAAAAATAGGTGCCTTCTCTTTAAATGTGGAATGGAGAAATGACAGGTTTTATTTCGACATAAAAACATGTATTCTTCTTCAGAATTCATATTTATATTGCTTTGATATTAGACTTGTAGGAGGAAGTTTCCAGCCCGAGCATTAAATTGAAGTTCCATCTGCCTGCCTTTGGAAGTTGCTCAGGATGTTAAAAAAAAATTCACTCTGCTTTAGAAAAGGCAGACACATATACCTGATGTCCTGGCTGACATTCCCTCTCCTTTCTCTGACTCTGAAACCAAATTATGGATTAATTGACGCTAACATGAATGTTCACTGCAGAATACAAAATATTGCTGAGTGCACAAAGGCATTCACAGCTACCTTTCAGAAACATAATGCATTCCTACAGAAATGCTATTTTAATGTAGCATAAAATAATACAATTTAATCTCTAAGCAGGTGTGACTGTAATGGGGAAAAGTATAGTAACTATTCTATTACATTCAGTTAAATTATATTATTATTTTGCTTTACTATAAAATTATCTTTGGATAAGAAGACTAGGTTTGTTTTTAACTTACAGGACTTGTCGTCTGATTATTTAGAAGTAAACAAAGCTATATTTTTAAAAGGCAAGAAAGAAAAATCCCTTTCACCCACCAGGTGTTTAATTTTTTTTTCCTTATGCAACAGTAGAAATGATAAACTACAGAAAACTAAGCCAGATGGCCAAAGATAGCCAAAAGGAAGGGAATGATACTAGGGTAGTGGCACAAGTTTTAAATTGTCAGTACTCCTAATGGAGACGTAGTGGCAAAATAAACTTTTCCCCCTTTATCTGCATTATTATCAGAAATGTTTATCATTTATGTTTTCTTTCACTTTTTCTGGATGAAAGCATGCCTATGTCTATATTCCCAGTATATATCCATCATAAGAAACACTGCTGTTAGCTTCTTTATGACAGAAACTGTGTTGTTTCCTTTGTAACCATTTTGCTTTGACTCAATGTACTTAAAAATACATTAAAGTGAATTGAGAACTGATAAGAATGCGTCTACTAGAAGTATGAGAAGAAACCCTTAGTTTACAGTGGTAGGGTCTACAGACAGAGAAAATTATATTTAATGTCATATTTTTCAATGTATTTACTGTTTTTACTGGTGTTTGTCTTCCCCCCCTTTAAATAAAGATTTCTTTTTGTATAAAGGATGGCATATACAAAAGGGATTACATAAGGGAAGTGGTGGCGTAAGGGGTATACGAGAAAATGTGGTCAATGTAAAAAAAAGTCAATAAAAAACTAGTTTGGTAAAAAATTTCATTAAAGGTTGTAAGGGAGGGGACCTTCCTATTAATATATTCCCGAACAGTGATATTGCAAATACTAAAAATGTTTGCAAAGGAAAACAAGACTCCTCTGTTAGTGGATAAACCTTTAGCAAAAGAACCCAAGCCAGCTCCTTCTTTGTTCTGGTCAGGAGATCTGGAATATATCACAAATAATTGATTTTATTATCCACCTCCCCCACACAGCCCCCACATCCTAGAAATAATTTACCATTTGATTGCTGATATCAGTATTAGATTTTGATACATCATTATGTTTCAGATTTTTGGAAGGAGGAAATGAATAATAATGCTACACAAATGCTCCTCAAATTGTTCCCACCACCCACGAAATCTCCAGACCTGTGATAGAACTTGAAATGCCAAAGGTAAAATTGTGCCTCCAAACTTCCAAGGGAATGGAGGAACAGGCTAGAGAAATTCCTCATTGAATGAGATCCATGTATATAAAAGTAGAGAAGAGGGCACAGAGATGATAGAAATAGACTTTCTGAACTCTAATTCAGCTCTAGTCTCTTTCCTGGGCCATAGAACACCCTGTTTGCAATTTTCTCCTCTCCCTCTGCCTCCATCTCATGCCAGAGGCTTGAGCTCTATTTCTACCTGCACTTTAGAGCAGCAGGGGGTGACAGAAAAAACAAAGCCATCTAATTCCAGTCTATTTGCCAAAATGCTCACGTGCCTGTGCCCTGCAGTTGTTGTAATTACATCTTAAATCTTTGGTTTATAGAAGTCATTTTTGGTAGATATAAATATTTCTATTGAGATGGGAAAATTTCCCCAAGTGACCATGTGTTTTTTTAATCTACATTAAATACTTGCTACTTCTTTCTATCTCACTATCTCTTGCTGTTTCTTTCTGTTTCTCTGTCTCTGTGTCTCTTCCTCTTTCTCTATTTCTGTCTATATCTGCTTCTCTGTCTCTCCGTGTCTCTGTCTCACTCTGACTCTCTCTCTCTCTGTCTTTCTGTCTCTGTTTTTCTGTCTCTTTCTGTTGGTCTCTATCTCTCCTTCCCTTACTCCCTTGCCCTACAGCTATCTGTCTACTTTCCTTTCTTCCTACCCCCTCTCCCCTTTCCCACCTTTGCCTATATAACCACATCAGTTAGTTAGTTCAATGCTGGACTTGTTTTAGGAGATCCTGAAATATGATGTCAGGAAAATAAAAGTAAACCTATGGAATCTGTACTCTTTTTTTCTAAGCAAGGTTGGTGACAAACTGGCAAAATATGTAAATAAGAAAATTTTAAAGGAAGAGTATATTGCTTTGTAGTCTAATGGAGGACAGTAGGTTTACTGCACAAAAGCTTTGGAGCTAGAAATTAACTTAGATAAACTATTTTATAGATAAGAAAATCAACCCAGGGATCCTAAGGATTTTTACTGTGGTCTCACAGGTAATTAGTGTCAGTGATGAGATTTTAGCCTCAAGTCTTTAACTCCAAATCCAGTGTTCTTTTCCTAAGACCATGTGCTTCTTCCTCCTTATCTTTTTCCTTCTCTTACTCTTCTTCCTGCTCTTCTTTATTCTCTTCCTTTTCTTCTTCCTCCTCCTTTTCTACTTCTCCTACTGGCCAACAGGTGAACACACCCCCAACCCACTTCCTCATGAACCTTGTGCATTCTGATATTGAAAATTCACATTAAAACCAAGATTAAGATTTATCTTATATTTTGGGAGTCCAAACCTTCCATTTCTATACTAAGATAGGAAAATCTGCTTTACAAAATCTGTTTAACCTAGTTTAGTAAGGTAAACACTTTATACATTTTGTCTGCTTTGGAGGTTGAAAATACTATTTCAAATACTAATTAGTTAAAGTAGGTAAAAATAAAAAAATGCTGTAATAGAAACCACTATATTTCAAAAATTCACTGTCATTCTCAATCTTACACAGAAAACATAGTCTTTTTATATTTAATTTGTGAACAACCCCTCATGAACATTCATTTATAACTTATGTAAATCACAGAAAACATGATTAAGGAATGGTATGTCTTAGGTCATGACCCCAGAGTTCAAACTACAGAACTCAGGGAAATACTTTCTGGAGCCAATTTATATGCTTCAAAATAGTCAATTGTTCAATTTTCAGTGTGAGCATTTTCACCTTAGAAATAGACAAACAGTATTAATCACGTCTTGGTTTATTGTTTGTTTTTTTTTAAGGAAAGTGGTCAAGAAAATAATAATAATGCAAATTGAACTTAACAGTCTTTCCTATCTCTACCTGCTTTTTTTCTCTTAGAGAGTCAGTTGTTAAATATTTACCAGCACACTCATGCCCAAGTATCAAATAAAACTTCTATCAATTTACATTCTCAAGGTACAAACCACCAGAATATGAACCATGGTTTTACCCAAGCATAGAGTATTGTTTCTCATTTATTTTTCTCTCTTAACATAGTCACCATTTTTTCAATCATCATTGAAATGTATAGGGGTTGAGATCATTAACTTCAGAAAACACACTACAATAATGCTTAAAACCCCTTCATTAGATCATATGCATAGAATTATAATGACTCCTATATAACAAGATTGGACTATGTTTTGCTAAATGCATTAGTTTATACTTTTCTATACTGTAATTCATCAAGAACAATTCAACCAATAATATTTCAACATGAAGTTTTCTCAGAAATAGTATATATAGTTGGCATAATAACTTATTAATAAATTAAAATACCATCAAAATAGAAAAATATTTTAAAGATGATTTGGTTTAAATTTTAGAAAATATGATTAAATTAAGAACCCAGCCTCAATATAAAAGAAAAAGTTGAAGTTTTTTTGAACAATTCATTTCTCTTTCCCCTTGAATGCTTGACTTGTAAAGGTGAATAATACTTTACCCTTTCTCTTTCTAAACACTTACTCATAGATACATTTAATCCTATACTTTTCTTCTTTCTGACCTCTCTGTGATAATAGGTTTCTGTATCCTAATGGTCTTCAAAAAAAGATTGGTTGACCTCTTGTTAGAGATGTTGTAGAAGGAATTATAATTCAACTACAAGTTTAAATAGATGTCCACTGAGACCATTTCAAACTCTGAGTTTCTGGAGTTCTAAAGTGTCTGGATTCAGGTTCCCAGTGTTTTGGGTTTTCTTGAAAATAAGCTTATTTTTCCTTCTCTTTAAATAACATTACTTTCATATGCAGACATATTACTCATGACCAAAGAGCATGAGAAAGATAAGACGTTCACAGAAATCAACAGAGAAATAGGGTTATATAGTCTAGGTAAACAAACAAAAATGAACTTATGGGTGACAGGATAACCATCTTTTAATAAGATGAGAAAGATTTGTTTTGTTTTGCTTGTCCCAGAAGGCAAAACTACTCATGAATGGTGAATATAGCCAAATAGGCAGCACAGAAGGAAGAACTTCTAAACAATTAAAACTCTACAAACTTGCACATGAAAGTCTTAGAATGTAATGGGTTCTTCAAAGCAAAGGCTGTGCAACCCAAATCATTGGGTACATTTTAGAGGGGATTCTTCTTTAGGAGTGAGTTGGGCTATATGGCCTCTCAGATTTCTTCCAATTCAACTTTTATAATCAATTGAATTAAAAAGGAGAAATTATGTAATTTTTAAACTTAGCTATAAGTTTTTTTCTGCCCTAAAATATGTTCTATCCTGGATATTCTTTAAAAAAAAAGCCCAAAAAATATAACAACACACCCCCTAAAAAGTAACAGAACTAAGAAAAATGATTTATTGTCTCTTATAGATGACTACTTCATCTTATTTCATAAAAAGCTATGTGTATTTTAAACTCTTCCCCTCTGTAACACACCCTGTTGGGTTGTCCCTTTCACAAATGCCGTCTCACTGATTTCAGTGGAACTCTTCAGAAGGGATCATGAAAGGTCATCAGATTTAAAATTCTTTCTGTGTCAGGTAGTCTATAAGCACTTAATCCATTTCCTGATGTTGTTAATCCCTATCCAATGATTTAATTTACAATTGAATTCAGATATTTTTGAAAGCATTTTATAAAACTCAGTAAAAGAAATCTTTGAGATGAGAGCAGAGGTTTCTCCCATTTTATTGGCTTTTAAACACTCTCCAAGCTTTTTGATAATGTAAAATCATTCCCTATTACCTTCTTTTTCAATCCTCACATATTTTTTATTTCTAAGAACCAGCCATAATAGCTTATGAAGGTAGGTGTGTATTGTAACTGCTTGCAGGTTAAAAATCTAGTGTTGGAAGGAACTTTAGAAGCCAAATAGTTTGACCCCTTAATCTTTCAAATGGGTAAATTGAATCCTACAGAAGTTGTGTCTTGTTCAAGTTCATACAGGAAAAAATCATCAGAAAGAAGATTTGAATTCAGGTCCTCTGAACCCAAACCCAGTTCTCTTTCCAATGTATAAAATGTGAATCATTTTAGGTTTCACTGTTAAAGTAAAGGGGAGTCTTTGCTGCAATTTTTTAATCAAGCAGAATACAATAAGTAGCTTTATTATACAAAGTATGATGAGCCTCTCCAAATGTACTGATTTCTCACTCTGAACAATGCTGGAAGCAAATTCTAAAGGCTTATTGTGCATAGAAGATTGTTAGTGTCAGAGTGATTTAATTACATAAATATAACACCTATCATTTGTAATTCTCCACAAATGTGCTATCCCAAAGCCTCATCTCAATGTGCAAGTGATTGTGGATTCACAAAGGCTATGACAACAGATTTCAAGCTCTTGTAGCTTCTAACATGCTAGGAAAATCTTCAGCATTGGTCCTAACTGACTATTTCTAATATTCAAGTACCTAGCTAGCTCAATGAAGATGGAGAGATTCATCATCACTAAAATGGCTGTTAGGTAATGAATCTTTTTGTAATGGAATTAATGAAAATCAATAAAAAATCCTCCCTAGAGGGAAGGAAAGAGACAGACAGACAGACAGACAGAAAGACAGAGAGACAGAGACAGTGACAGAGAGAAAGAGACAGAGAGAGACAGAAAGAGACAGAGAGTGACAGAGACACAGAAAGAGAGAGAGAGCGAAGAGAGTATGAGTACTTCAAGCTCCCATTTAAGTCCAGTATTATAGGTCCATTTTCTCTTTATAAGTAATATTTTAATTTTTCTTCAATCATTGGCCCAAATTGTCTCTCCCTCTCACCTTCCTCAATGTAAAATATTAAGAAATATTAATAAAAACAAAGTTTTATAATAAATAAGCATAATCAAATAAAACAACTTCTTCTTTTCTATTTATGTAGCCAACAACGTTATACCAACTCAGAATGAAATGAAAATCAGCTTATCGTTATCTGGAAAGAAAAGCCATTATAAAAATGCAAACAGCAAATAATTAAGATTTAAGGGTAAGCAATGCCAGTTCTAGATGGGTAAGGAAGGGGAAATGGAAATAAATGGAGAAGGTTAAATTTTCCCAGGACTCAGTAGTTGTGGTAATCAGGAAAATAAAAAGATTCTTTCCTGGAAAATCACCCTTAAAGTTGGTCACTGATGGGGCAGGTAGGTGGTGCAGCGAATCGGCCCTGGAGTCAGCAGGACCTGAGTTCAAATTTAACCTCAGACACTTCACACACACACACACACACACACACACAAACAAACCTAGCCTTGTGACCTTGGGCAAGTCACTTAACCCCAATTACCCTACCCCTCCAAAAAAAAAAAAATTGGTCACTGAGCTAGACAAGGTTTCAAGTGCTCTTGATTACATTCATTTTGAGGTAGCAATGCCATTCACTTTCATTCAGGAAGTCACTGGTGCTGAGATGAATGTGCAACCCTAGGCTCCCCATACATACATACATACATACATTCATATGTGCAGAGACACATGCATATACATGGAGAGAGACAGGGAGGAAGGGAAAGAGTGAGACAGTGAGACAGAGAGAGAGAGAGAAAATCTCAGTAACAGCAATTGAAAGGATACTAAGAGAGCAATGGATTCTAAGAAAGTTATAATTTTTAGATCATTCATAAAATGACATTTTTAGCCTTTGTTCAAAGCCACTAGGATGTTAAACTTCTAGAGGAACAGAAAATGTTAATATTTACTTCATTTCTAATAAATAAAACTTTAATATTTAAAGAAGTTGCAGCTAAATGGAAGTATGACTTACAGATTTGTCTCAGAGAAGCAAATAAAAGAGCTGACAAAATATATTTTAATGTACCCAAAGGCAACAAGGACCATCATTTCATAAATGTATTAGTTACCTTGCCTTAGATTCCATGGTGAGTATATTCAAAATGATCCAGGTTGACATATGATTAATACCCCACTGCTTTAATTGCAAAGTGGGGATAGGTGGAGAAAGTGAAAAATACAAAGTATAGCTCAGTGAAAAAAAAAAAAAAACATAAGAATTCAAAAACTTGAAGGAAGCTTAGAAACCTCATTCCTATTCATTATGAAAAGTTTCTGCAAGAGTATACACAATATCATAGTATAATAGTGCTAAAGATGGCAGACATCATAAAGGTCATCTAGTTTAGAGTATATGCTGCCTACTTTAGACATCGACAATCCTGAGTGCAGCAAAAGTAGATTACTTGAGAAATAGCAAAATAAACAAAATATAATGAAAATAGATAATGTTAACACATGTCAATAAAATATCAATAGAGATTTTTTTTATGGTTTAGTGACCCCTTATTTCTATTTGAGTTTGAAATCATTCATCTAGTTCCACTTTCCACATTCCATTTTAGAAATTAGGAAAGTAAGTACCAGAAAGGCAGAGATAGTAAGTTGGAAGGTTCTGGGCATGGTGGCAATAGAAAAAAAAATTTGTTCTTCATGCAAGAATAAAATTTCTTATATTTTGTTTTCTTTTTCTTTTTTGTAAAGGCCTAATAATTTCACTCTCTAAAATACTTCCAGCAAAACTGGCCCTGAGAAGTGGATTGCCCAGTGTTAAACAACTAGTATGTGTCAGAGGTAGAACTTAATCTCAGATCTTCAGGACAAAGTGTTCCTCAATCATCCATGCCATCTGTGCACCCCTGCAATAAGAAATTCTCACTTTTCATCCCTTTGAAAACTCACCTCTGACAAGATTACTCTATTTTTTTTCTTTTTCTTTTTTTGGAGGGGGGAAGGCAAGGCATTTGGGGTTAAGTGACTTGCCCAAAGTCACACAGCTACTAAGTGTTAAGTGTCTGAGGCCAGATTTGAACTCAGGCCCTCCTGACTCCAGGGTCAGTGCTCTATTTACTGCACCACCTAGCTGCCCCAAGTCCACATTATTCTTGCGAAACTACAATATCTACATGTATTCTTTATCTCTTAAATGTCAATCTAGAGTTTTTTTTACATTCCTCATTCTTCTTTACCTATCGGCTACACTTGACATCATTGAAGACAATCTACAAATGATCTCCCAAAGAGGGAAAAACATAAAAAAGAGAAGTTAGATTTTCATACAACAATCATAAACTAATATCACTAATGATTATTGATACAAAATATGTAAGAATGCAGTCTTAGAAAAGTAGATAAAAGAACATATAAAAAGGGTCATACACTATGGCTAGATTGTATTAGATGCATAGTTGGTTCAGTATAATTAAAACTATTTTGCACAAACAAGAAACTAGTTCAGTTAAAATTAGTAAGGAAATAGTTAACTGGAGGAAAATTGAAGAAAGTTTATTTGAAAAAGATTTAATATCTGGTGTAAAATAAGAGTCTGATTCTATTATATAAAAATGTCAATCATTGCCAAAGAGATGACTTGTCAAAGGATATGAATAGACAGTTCTCAAAGAAAAAAAAGTAAATAAATTACCAAGAGTCATACTACAAAAGCTACCAGATCACTGGTAGTGACTTGGAAATGGAAATGGAAATAATGTTGAAGGACCTCACATTCACCAGATTGACAAATACAACAAAAAATTAAAGTGACAATACTTGGGGAGTATTAGAAGAAAGAAATAGTAAGATATTGTTGAAACAACTTTTCTGGAAGTTTGGGATATATGTGGAAATATCACAAAATCTAATGAATTAAGATCTAGTAGAACTATGACTAGGGTTATAACCCAAAGATATTTTTAAAAGAACAGTATATATAAATACCAGAATATTTGTAGCAGTGCTTTTTGTAGTTCCAAAGAACTAAAAACTAAGCAGATATCCATAAATGAATGAATAGTATATGACTGTAATGGAATAGTATTGTGTCATAAGTAATTATGAGAAGGACAGATTACAATAAACCTGGAAAGACTGGTATGAGAATATTTAGAATGAAGTAAATGAAATTTTGAATACAGTTTAGGCATTAACAGAACCATTATAAAGAAAAACAACTAACTTAAGAACTCTCATCAATGCAATAACCACCATGATTCTAGACAGTCATGTTATCACTGCTTCTCCTTATAGTGACACTATGACTTAAGAAGCAGATGAAACATTTTTTATCATAGTCATTATGTGCATTTGTTTTGTTTGATTAAGAAGCATATTTGATAAAGAGATTTTTTTTCATTTCTTTAAACTATTGTGGGGAAGTTCATATTATTAACAAAATGGAAAAAAAGAAAGGGTGAAATTAAGAAAAGAAACTGATATGTTAGAAAAAATCACAGAAGAGAAACAAAGTCAGTGTGAAACAAATAAGCAGGAAAGTTTTGAAAGTAACATTGAATTTATTGTATCCTTAGAGGAAAAAGGAAAAAGCAGTCTCTTTACTCATTCTTCTAGAGTAAAGCCAACTACATTCATGTTCATGGGTCAATGGGCAATTTTAAGGGGTTGGGGATAGATAGCTCTTTCTAATGCTGTTAATGTGAATCACCAGGGAAGTTCAGTGGTGGAAATTAGGAGAAGAGAGAGTTCCAGACATGAGGGACAGCTAGTTAAAATTCCCAGAGTTGGGAGTCAGAGTGTTTTGTATTTAGAAGAGCAGAAAGGCCAGTATCACTGAATTTAAGAGTTCATTTGGGGGTATAATGTATAAGAAGACTAGAAAAGTTGAAAGGTGCCAGGCTATAGAAGGTTTTAAAGCCAAAGAGATAATATATTTGTTCCTGGAGGCAACTAGGAATGATTCATTTTGATTAACTAGGGGGATGACATGGTCATAATTGAGCTTAAGGAAAATCTATTTGACAACTAAGTAGAGAGAAGGTGGATTGGCTTCAGGTGTGACAGGGAGGTCAACTAGCAGACTACTGCAATAGTCTAGGCAGGAGGTGATATGAATTTGCCATGTAATTAATAAACAATAACCCAGTTCAGAATTTCTGTCCATATACTAAAATTAATATGAGCATTAACTGCGCATTTTGTATGTATTCAAATGACCTAGAATTGTTGGTTGGCGCCCCTTTTTGCAAACACATGGTGCAGATTTGTGACTACCTATGCAATTTACTTTTTATGTTTTGCTTTGCATATGGAAATTGTGTTGTTATTTAGTGCTTGTTAAGTTTAGATTTTTTAAGACAATGTAGGTCAGTGGTTGATACTCTCTTAGTTGTGCTAGATTCCCCTTAATGTTTTCTCGATTCTCACTTCAGGTAAATCCAAGCTGTAGCAGTGCAACACCATTCATCATCAAGTAACATAATGAACAGAATTATGAAAACACAAAACAGCCTCATATACATATTAAATTATCCTCTTCTATATGGTTTTGGAACAACAATAATTACAGATCTTTAGATTTTGGGGCATTGCAGTGGGTTTGAGGAGGTAGAGGAAACACACACACACACACACACACACACACAAACATTGACCACAAATATTTCTCATTTCCATCAACAAGTCTTCATTCATATCTCTCAATTTAATTATGTTTTAGTACTGCCATTACTTCTTGCATTAATGGTTCCATTTCTCCATATTCTGAGGTGCTCTTCCTTCCTCCTGACCTCGTTATGATTAGACTTACTTAACCTAAATTAAGTGACTAGTCATGACAAATAATTATGCCAGTTACATATTTGGCTAGAGAATACTGGGAGAAATCAAGGATCAGCTCTATGTTAACACAGCATTATGGCTACCAACTTTGAATTCATATACATATATATATTCACACATTTATGTACAAATATATACATATAAAAAGGTATACATGTACAATGATATGCCTATATAAACACATTAATGTGCATACACATGTGTGTATATACACACACCTATACATATACACACATACCTACATGTACATGCATACGTGTTTGTGTGTGTATATATTTTAATACTTGGCCATCTGTCTTTGTGCATCTTCCAGACACACATTTTTTACATGTTTTCACAATGCTTTCTGTAAATCATCTCATTTGAGGCAGGTATGTATAGCAGTGGGTGGAGTGCTGGGACTGCAGTCAAGAAGACCTGAGTTCAAATTCAAAACCAAACACTTATTAGCTGTGTGACCCTGGACAGTCTATCTCTGCCAAAGTTCTCTCAACTGTGGAATGGGAATAATAATAGGGCCTACCTTCCAAATGTGTGGAAATTCCAAATGTGTATATGTGTGTGTGTGTATGTATGTATGTATACACATACATATATATATATACACATATGTGCACACACATACACAGCTTTATGTGTGCATGTATATACACAGTATCTACACATGTATGAGTGTACATGTGTGTATCTGTATCTGTGTGCATATATGTATGTATATGAGTGTGTATACACATATAGATACACATATATCTGTGTATACATGTGCATATATGCATGCAGATAAATCTACATATATACGTAGATTGTTTATATATCTATGGGTGTATGTATATACATATGCATATGCTTGTGGTCTGTTATGTGTATATGCACATGTGTGTGCATGTTAGTGTACTCCTGTATACCCACATACATATAAACACATGTGTTTGTGTATATGTGTGTGCATCCACATATGCACAAACATGGGTGTACATATACACTTGCATGTGCAAATATGTATGTGCATGCATAATACATACATATATACACACCTTGCATGCTTCTTTCTCATCTGGACTCTAAACTCTTTATACAGTGCTTAACTAGATAAATTTTTAAAATGCAGCTAATATTGTATGTTCAGCAAGACCTAAAACACTTGTCTTATTATAAATAAGTACTCCTTAGTACTTTTATTGGAAAGACTTAGCAGAGGAAATCTTTCACAACTTTCTAGCTAATCTGAAGAGAAAGTGATATCTTAAATATCAGTCAGAAGATAATAAACTAAAAATGACAAAATTTGTTTAATTTTAAAGAGAGAAGAGAGAGAGAGAGAGAGAGAGAGAGAGAGAGAGAGAGAGAGAGAGAGAG
>NW_027186320.1:10657706-10662212 GCF_028583685.1 Petaurus breviceps papuanus
GGAAGGAAGGAAGGAAGGAAGGAAGGAAGGAAGGAAGGAAGGAAGGAGGGAGGGAGGGAGGTGCTCTGAAACATGGTTTTGAAATACATAGAAGAGAAGAAAAACTGCATCCATAAAGGATAGCTTTGAAAGTTGCATGTTAAATTAAGTATATACCTATATATTTGAAAAGCAAACTATAGCAATATAGACCCACAGTTTATAGATAATCCTCTCTATTCTACTAAGTATATGGAAGTTATTTTTGTTCATTTTCAGTCAGTTTTGTCAAGTTTAGAATTTTTAAAAACAGAAAGTATAGCTTTAATGGAGACAAATTAGCATGAAAATAATATGAAGTTAGTTAAAATTTTCTTAGCATGGCATTAAATGAACCTATAAAATTCAATAGCATTTATCCAGTACTTCATTCTTTATAGCAGGTACTTTTTGAAAAAGCAATAATTTTCTTTGTGTGTTATTATTATTATTATTTTCTTTCTTTCTTTCCTTTATCCTCATCACAGACACTGCTACATGAGATGTTCAAGTGCCTCCTGAAATGTTTGCCAATGATTTTAGGACTGATCGGCATGGTGTTGTTCTTTATTGATGAGGACAAAAATAATATCACTATTTTGGAATTAAAGTACAGTTTGTCTGATTGTTACTAATCAGACCAATAGGAGCTCAGAAGGCTCTATCACAGATCAGGTACAAATAGTTCAAATGTCTAAATATAGTTAAATATATTTTTAAAATAGTTTAAATGACTTTAAAACTACAGTGTGACTAAGTCACTCAGGTTAAAAATACAGTCCCCTCCAACAAGGAAGTACATCTGGAATAAGATTTTATTGGAGTAACCTAAATATATACATCACCCAGGCTTGGTCAAATCACAGTCAATTTTTTAACACTGTAGTAGTAGTAGTAGTAGTAGTAGTAGTTGTCATCACCATAGTCATAGTCTTAGCTGTAGTATTAACACCTTTTTACATCAGGTAGAGTGTACAAATCAAAGTGTCTACTACCACTAGCTAGTTTGTAAAGTATAGAATGTTTGGAAGAGTTGAGCTCAAACTACTTCAATAATTTAAGCTGTCTCCAAAAGTTACTAGCTATGTGACCTTTGCCATATTGCTTAGATTCAGTTTCCTAATTCTTAAGGTGGAAATAACACCACGTATATCATAAGATTGTTGAGAGAATCAAATGAGTTGTAAAGTCCTTTGCCAACATTGGAGGCGTATATAAATGATAGTATTATTAATATCAAGAGAATACAATAATTTAACCAAAAATACAATTATACATAAAATGAGGATCAGGTTGGATACTCTTAAAGAGGATGTTTAAAATTTCTGTTTGTGGGGAATTTCCCTCTACCCCCACCTCATTATGTTCATTGTGTGTTGGCGTGTCTATATTAGCATTCTTATAGGCAATTAGAACACAATTTCATTCAATAGCAATAAGTTGAAATCAACAGAAATGCAATCCAGAAGTGAAATTAGAAAGAATGGTATCAGGGAATAAAGGACCTGACAATATCTAATTAAATCCAGACCTTTATCATTACCTACTGTAAAAATAGCTCTGCTCTCATTGAAATACCATTCTAAACTTCTTGCCATAGCCAGATATGCAATTTCTTCTATAACAACCTCCTCATTGGAGTTGATTTGAACTCTAGGCACTCTAAAATTAATAGAATTACTTGAATGAAGGAAATATTTAAATTCCTTGCTGGAGGAATATAAGCACAAATAAGAATAAGTGTAATAAACTAAAATTTGATTAGGCAGACATAGACAAAGAGATTTTAAACACAAAACAAAAAAAAGAATTATAACTAATTTTCAATGTAATTTAGCACCTCTTAAAGATGGCATTGATATTGAAAAAAAACAAAATACATATTCCATAACTAAGCTATTGTAGGCATGAGAAATAACATGTGGGGAGAAAATCAAAACGAAAGAGGTCATTATTCCTTTACCCTTCTTCAAGACCCCACTAACTATGAAGAGAAATTATGTGTATCATATGTCACATGCCCTTATCTTGGGATTATTATTTTAATTCTACAATATATTAAAGTATTTCCTTTCTACTTAGAAAAAGAAACTATTATAATAATATTTGTGAATGTTTGTATTTACACATGTGTGCATAATATATATATATGTGTGTGTGTGTATAGGTACAATATATTACATGTGCATTTATGCAGAAGTAATGTTAAAGACTGACAATTTTTTAATGGAGATATCTGATTTTATCAGGCATGTTGAAAGCTGGAGCAAAATTGTATTTTGTAGAGAAGGATATATTAATTTTCAATCTTTTCCTTTTTGCAGTTAGAAAATAATCAGAATAAGAACATCACTGGTTGATTGTCTATACCTCTTCTCAATTAGCATAAAAACAAATTGAAATTTTTGCTTGAGGGAACCAAAGAAACAGCAAGGAGCTCTTTTCTTCATCCTGCTGTATTTCCCTCTGTGTCATCTTTGTTGAAACCTTCTTTTGAATGTTTCAATTATTTCCTTCCCTGTGTTTCAGGGAAAACAAAACAAAACAACACAACTCTCTTTCTGTTAGTAGGTCTCTGTGTTTTGTTAATGCTGCAGGTGAAAATTGTATCCACTGTGGGTGGTTTTAATGTAGATAATTTGCCTTTCACTCAGTCTTCCCCTGTTATCCATCTATGTAGGTGGCCTTTAGTTAGACACATAACTGTCATTTCAAGGGCAGTGATAGAGACATGCCAGTGTTGGGCTTTCTTAAGCCTAAAATGCCTTTCTGCCATCTAAAATATATTAAATTAAATGGTTTTCAGCTTTAGTAGAAACTGTTTGGAAACTTTCTGAGAATTTTAGTGTTGGATGAGTGAGTCACTCTCTTTTTTTTTAATATCATAAAATGGCAAATGACTGATAAATGATAGCTGCCTGGAAGTTGGGATGTCATGAAAATAAACATAACAATCACCCAGGAGAAACAGTAGGACCGCAACATGGATTTTCTATTCTTACCCTACTGGCTACTGAATAATAGAAAAGGAAGAAAAACAAAGCAAAACATTAATTTATTTTGTTTGTTTTTTTGCAGAGATAAAAACTGGCTAGGTTGTAACAGTAATTGGTGCACTTTATCGGATTACCCTTGCAAGATAATAAAGTTATGTGGAAAAATGGTTGCATTGTGATAATAAGCCCATTATTATGTAATTAAAGTTTAAAAACAGAATCTGTGGCCATTAATCATATTTTGTGACTGGTTTATTGCAATAGTTATATGTAAACACCCAAGAATAATTCTGAGAGGGACATGAGCAACAAATGGTGACAAGGTAAAAACAGCACTGATTTTTTTAATAGCCCTTAGTCTTAATAGCGCCACATAAAAATCAGTTTGAGTGTTTTTCAATGTTAGGTTTAAAAATTAACATTTACTTTATATTCAGTATAGCTTAAGTCATGGCCATAGTAAAGAAATAGACTACATGTAAACTTTTGTCATCTTCATTTAAAAAAGAAATACAGTAATTCCTATTTTGAAATAATTAAATTTTAGATCTTAAGAAGTATTTTAAATTCACAAAGTTTAGTGCAAGAACATATTATGGTTTAAAAGAAATTGCAAACAAAATATTAACCCATTTGACCCCTTTAAAACCTTTTTTTCTGAAACCTTTCTCACAAGAACTTTATTCTCCATTTCTGTCAGATATTGTTCAGCATATTTATGGAACTCTTTTAGAACCTTTGAAGCTACATAAGAGGTTATATTGGTATAATAGATGGAGGTATAATGATGGAATGAATAGAGCTAAACTTACACTTCAAGGCACCCTGATTTCAGGCCCTGCATATAACAAATGTACTCTGTAATCTGTGCGACCATAGGCCAGTTGTTAAACCACTCAGTGTCTCAGTGCAACTTTTTTAGGACTATTAATTGCAAAGCATTTGTTAATATATATCACCACACAATAGATATCCATATGCCAGAGTCACCAAACTGGAGTGCTGAATATAGCTGATTATAAACTTATACAGCTGCTGACCTTACTATGAGCTTACCCTGGTTCCCAGATCTATGAATTGCCTGAGGCTAACCAGATGTTGCCACCTTCCCCTAGCCTATGGCTATTTGTGAATATTCAGCTCTCCTCTCCCGCTAGAGATCTCCAGGCTTTTTCTATGGACTGTCAGTTATTATACAAAACAATTTACCTGGTAAAATCTCAGAAGTTCCCAACTACTTCACCCCTGCAAAGGGGAACCATTCCAAGTATTATATCCCTCTCCCACTGCCCTGGTATTTTATAAGAATGCTGTTATCAGCCCAATCCTAGGACAACTCAGTACTTGCTGCTGTGAGGCACCCAGAACTGCAATTCCCTTGCCTTGACTAAAGTTCACAATTGTTGCTATATTGGTGGTCTTCTCTTTAATTTAGGTAGATAGATGATAGATAGATAGATAGATAGATAGATAGATAGATAGATAGATAGAT